>NC_041400.2:70682671-70800171 GCF_900747795.2 Erpetoichthys calabaricus | reverse complement strand
AATTCAATCACAACCTGTTTAATTTGGTATTCGAAACATTCACACATCAAATGGGCAACTCTACAAGAACCTAAAGCAGAACGGGGCATAGCGCTACCTAACTTCCAATTTTATTTATTTATTATATATATATATATATATATATATATATATATATATATATATATATATATATATATATATATATATATATATACACACACACACACACACAGGCAGTCCCCGGGTTACATACGAGATAGGGACTGTAGGTTTGTACTTAAGTTGAATTTGTATGTAAGTCAGAACAGGTACATTATTTTAACAAATGCTATTGTTGACCGACTGTAACCAAGTGCTCTGCCAATGAATGATGGAGTTTCACCTCTTTCTGACCTTTTTATTATTTCTACTTTATTTTCCATGGTGATAGTTTTTCTCTTCTTTACTATATCACCAGCACTTGCATCAGATTTGTGTTTCAGAGACATTGTTTAAGGGTGAAGACAAAAGGTTAAGATGAGCTCTTCTGCACAGCACTGTACAGCTGTCAGAGCGGGAAGGCACCAGTCGTCAACATGTCTGATGTATAGTCCAGATCTAATTATGCAATTTTCATTACGCTATAACTTATTCAGTATATTATATAGAAAATCACCCGAAAAATCCCGGACTATCAAGAAGTGTGGGAACTGATGACATGAAGAGTCTTTGCTCCGAACTGGAATCGTCCCCGCATAAATTAAAGTCATCCAGACGATCTGGATCTGCATAATTAGATCTGGACCACCCTGTACTGACAAGAGACAACCTGTCTTCCTGCTATGTGCATAACAATACAAGCAGGCTTGCTATTGAGAATGAATGGGGGCATTTGAGGGGCGGTTCATCACCAGCCCACCTCACAGTCACCTCCACTACAGTATGCTTCCTGCAGCGTACGCAAAACACCACCGTTCCCATTCAACACGCATCCATCTGAGGCACACTACAATGCTAACCCCCGTCGCCCCGTTCAACCACAACTGGATCACTGCTTGCAGCATTACCAGCCGCGC
The DNA here is from genome assembly GCF_900747795.2 of Erpetoichthys calabaricus. NCBI lineage: Eukaryota > Metazoa > Chordata > Cladistia > Polypteriformes > Polypteridae > Erpetoichthys > Erpetoichthys calabaricus. Next base: position 70,799,134 of record NC_041400.2, on the reverse strand, counting down.
ACCTAGAACAAACGGGGCAGCCGTGTGTGGTGGGCGGGCAGTGAAACCACTTGTTGCCGGGTGCCACTGGAGGGACACTACACTGCGAAAGCAGCGAAATCGCCCCCCTCCAGCCACCGCTTGTAGCATCCACAAGCCGAAGATGACGGAGCAGCTGCGGCCCCGTTCATATGTCATAGGTCGAATGTCCGTAACCTGGGGACTACCTGTATATTATATATATATATATATATATATATATATATATATATATATATATATATATACACATACGAGGGCAATCCCAAAAGTAAGGTCTCCAAAGCGGTGGGGACATAGAGAAACTGTTCGTACGGCTGTTGGCCACACTGTTGTGATTGGTGCTTCCTTCACTCCCAAACAAGCATGTGCGGCTTCGCTGGGATGCTCAATCTTGGCTTGGCAGCCCTTGAAAATGGAGCTCCCATTGAACGCTACCGCCAAGTGCGAAGTTCGCGCAGGAGACCGTCAATTTCTGACGAGACAGTTGCGAAGGTTGAGGAAAACATGCGTAAAGATCGGCAGTTGGAACTTCATCACCCACCCACCCTATAGTCCGGACTTGGCACCCAATGACTACCACCTGTTCCCTAAGTTGAAAGAACATTTGTCCAGAAGGCGATTCTGCTCCGATGAAGAGGTGAAAGATGAGGTTCAATGCTTCCTGAAGGACATGGCGGCGAGCTGGTATAACATGGGCATTCTAAAACTACCACAGCGTCTACAAAAATGCATCGACCGAAATGGCGATTATGTAGAAAAATAAATAAGTCTTTAACCTTTAAAATGATGTAAACATTATAGAAAATAAACGGTTGTTTGTATAAATGATTGTTTGCAAGAATCCCAGCCAACCTCTTTTAAGTCAGTGATCTGACAAGAGAATGTACCACTTTGAATTACTGAGTTATTATATATCAGTTATTTGAGTGGTCTAACTACAATATAATAACAACATGATTTTTTTTTTTTTTTTAAAGTATACAATACGGAGATGGTTGTTTTTTTTCCCCCTCAGGTAGTCATGGCAAAATTGCTAGAAGAAATTAGACAAATTGTTCATGCTATTCGCTGACATCCCACTGCTAAATCCTTCAACACAGCTGAATGTTAACCAAAGAAAGAGATAAATCATTCAATGATGGTCCAGGTAAGAGGCTTTCAAACTATTCCATCAGCAGAGGACTGGCCATGATGAATTTGTTCATTGTACTAAACAGGTACAAACAATTTAGTGAGCTGTCTAGAACCCCTTTAGTGACCGCAGAATATCCATCCAACATAACCCTGTAATAACCGATTCTTTTCGGATGACACAACAGATATCGTTTTTCTGAGATCCTCACATCTTCTTCTTTCAACAGAAGTATTAAGAGTTAGCAATTCAGCATTTAGCAGTGGGATTCCTTTATATATACAGACAAGGGTTCTCTTCAGACAATGGGGTAATCTTTTGCATTTCTAGCTTTACTGCAATGAACTTCTAATGATTGCATTATCAGGGAATAATAAAGTATCTATCTATCTATGAGCTCTAGAGAAAAGGCAACAATTTAGAACAAAATATGTGAACATACTTTACATTTAACTTTAATTTATTAATAAATAAGAGTTTACCTTCTTCTTTAAGTTTTTTAACTTTTAGACTTTCCTTTCTCAGAAAAGTTTCCTTCTCTGTCAGGCGCAGTGTTTGATCAGTCCGTCGCTTCAACTGCTGCTCAAAAGCAATTCGAAATGCATCAGCCATAACGTATGCTTCATCTTTCATCTTCTTTTCCCTCTCAATCTTAAAGTGAAAAGAGATATAAAAAAAAACTGTATAAAATGATTACTTACATGTGGCCACCATATAACTGTATAGTTTCAGTCTAAAATATTTTTTTTCAAAAACCTAATATGATGCAATATACAGTTACTCATAGTATAGATAAGACTATTGCTATTTTAAAAATGTTACTTTTCTGTGCTCAACCAAAAAAAAAAATTACAACATAAACAGTAGCACTATATAATCGGAACGTTTCTAAATCAAAGTACTATTTCCATTATACATATTTCTTCCTACACAGAAGATACTGTATATATTTTTCGTCCATTTCTCATGAATAGATTCCTGAGACAAACTCTTACTGATTTATTCAAAATACAATACTGCATACCCCAATACTTTTGGAGAGGGTAATTACAGCACAGAGAACAATTTGAGAGGGGACCCAAAAAATCCTATAATTGTTTAAAAACAAACAAATTAAAATCACTTTATTACACAACTTATAGCAATTCCAGTTTAGTCCCCTTCAGAAATACTTCCCTTGAGATGCAATACACTTATCCTTCTTTTTCCATTCCTGGAAACATTTCCTCAGCTCATCTTTTTTTTTTATTAATGTGTAGTTTTTCCTAATGCTTTCCCACAGATGCCTCAGAAGATCAGTGTAATGTTGCTGTTACAAGTTAGATAATGTGAAAAATATGATCATCAGTGTTGTCTTTAGGTGCAATATGACCTGACATACTTTTTCGTCCAAAGTCACACACAAAATTGAATAATAAATGTCAGTAGTAAACATCTAGATCAACTCCGCACAGTGCTACTCAGTGGATGGATTAGTAAGATTGCAGGCATACAATACCCAAGCGGTATACTCAATAACTACACCATACTCCTGAGTCCCCCCTTATATGCCCCAAAAAGTAAAAAAACTGTGCCAGAAAAGAGGAAAATATTAAGCATTGCACAAATGAAAATAACACAGACATAGGAACAAATGGATTGTGAAAGGAAGCCAACCACATATGCGTTGTTGAAAAACTCCTAACTTGGTCTTTAACACTAGAATTACCAGAGCCTACGAAAAAACTCGTAGATCCGGCCCACCTTAAATCGCTTCTTAAAACCCTTCTCACCTCTCCGCCAGCGTCTTTTGCCATCTAAATGTACTGATAAAGACAAGCTGCCAGCAGCCGGCTACTCCATCCCCCCAATGACTTAGAACGTAAACAAGCTTTTCCCAGCTCATGCCTTGATTGATTATCTGGGAGTGAAGTGGAGTTTTAGAGTAGAAATAATAGATTGTTATTTGGAACACACGCATTTCATATGTGTTGCATTTCTACAGTAATCTGTGTAAACACATTGTTAAAACAGAAACGGTTTACAATATTCTAGTAGCAAATGACAAAATGTAGGCATAAACTATATAATGTATGAAGCCTGAAGTCCAAATATCAAAGAAACACTTTCACAAAAGGTACAAAAAAAAAAGCCACCGCCAAAAAAAGCCACCTTAGTGTGCGACTTTGACACGCGTTAGCTATCACTGCTTCCGTGGCGCAACAGTATCAGTTGCTGACTGGGAATCCAAAGGTCGTGAGTTCGATCCTGCACAATTCCATTTTGAGAAGTGTTCTTATTTTGACTATTTTAGAATAAAAAGGTACATTTGATTTCAGTCTGTAACAGCCGGTGTAATTTATGATATTTGTAAAGGTTAGCTTTATTTTTTTTTTTAAATTCACTTTTCATTGTCTCAGTCGCGTTCAGGATACTTCCCTACCGCCCCACACCTGACACTGCTGTTTTCACATAAAGACGCTCTATAGTTCTGCAGTGTATCACGATACATACGACCACGTGTTTTTTTCCCCCAATATTGCCAGTCCCCACGTGTTGCTGTATGCTGTTTCTTTTGTACTCCCGGACATGCAGAGGAAAGCCTAGTAAAGAGCAGTAACTTCAGCACTATATGCAATCATCAGACACTCCCCATCTGATACTGCTGTTTTCACATAAAGACGTGCTAAAGCTCTGCAGTGTACTGAAGTGTCTGCATGCATTTTTCGTGGCATTATACGCGTATTTTTTGAGCATGCCCATGTAGCTCAAACACAGGAACATATGTTGATGTAAAAGTATAACAAAACAGGTGCACTTTTATTCAAGACTATAACCGAAGAAAAAAGAAAGCAAGTTACAGTAGGCGGTTGATATGACAGCTTGCGTGGTGCAATGCTAAGAACTGCTGATTTCCATTCTGTGCTATATAACTGTTAACATTTGAATCTGATGATTGCATATAGCGCTGTCTTATTCAGTGTGCGCGAGAACATGCAGGTGGCCAGTTGCTGCGTGCTACAACGCACATTTTAAAAAAAGAAAGAGACAAATATATGTGACGTTTTGAAGAAATCATTTTATGACGCGAATAGTACCAATCAGAAAACATCGTCGAAGTAATGCAATATTATTTGAAAACGAACAGCGTCAGATCGGGTGTGAAGTTATACTGGCACTGTTTGAGTCAGATCAGAAGCTGAATAAGCTGAAAAAGCTCCTGTTCTGACTCTAAGTAAAAAAGCATGAATTAATCAACAGAAATAACCGCGATTGACATTTTAAAGATAACGATTTACAGTGCATACCAATTTATAAATTCAATGTCCGTTTGAGGAAAAAAAAAAAAAACACACTTTCTTCAAAGCTGGGAATCGAACTCACGTCTCTATAGCACGACAGGGCTGTTGTGCCCCAAGTCAGCAAACCGTAGTGTTAAGCCACGGAAGCTGTTGTAGCATCCTTGAACCTTTTGTGAAAATGTTTATTTGATGTTTGGACTTCAGGCTTCACAGATTCTATAGTTTATGCCCACATTTTGTAACATTTATTACTAAAATATGAAAAAGTTTCTGTTTTAGCAATGTGTTTACACAGATTACTGTAGAAACGGAACACGCATGAAATGCATGTATTCCAAATAGCGATCTATTATTTTCATTCTAAAACTCCAGCAGTTCAGTCACTCCCAGATAATCAAACAAGCCATGAGCTGGGAAAACTTAGTGAACGTTCTGCGACGGTGGGGGATGGAATAGCCGGCTGCTCGCTGCTCCTCTTAATCGGCACATTTAGAAGACAAAAGAGAGGTGAGAACGGTTTTAAGGTGGGTTGGATCTACGAGTTTTTTCGTAGACTCTGGTAATTCTAGTGTTAAGGGCCAAAAGCAAGGTCATTAGTAAAGAAGAATCCTTACATTCAATTTGTTAAACAAACACACTCAACTTGTTCATCATCTTAGCTTATGCAAAATGTAAGTGGCTACAAGACACCACCAGAGCACTGTGTAAAAGACTAAAAAAACAGATTTGTGGAAATTGCTAATTAATTTGAAGTAAGATAAGAAAGAAACAAAACGTAAGAATGCTAGTGAGAATAAATTATACTAAGCATTAAACAAAGAATCAAGGAAAGCACTAGTAAGTTAAAGAAATGGAGAATAAAATTGAGTGCTAAATAAATATGATTGTTAAACTCCTGCATTGCCCAGTTTGCTGGCAGTAATAGGGTGACATCTGTATAAAGTGAGGGTAAAAATGTTTCAGATTAACTGATTTGGTAAACAAAACCTGAAGAAAAAAATGCTATAATTCATGGAATATGTGTACAGTCGATTCTGCTTAATCGGACCACATTGGGACGTGATCATTTTGGTCCTAATAACCAGCTGGTCCTATTACAGGAACATGCCCTATACATGTGCAACCAAGATGGGATGTGCTATAAGTAACATATTAAAATGTCATTATGACTTTTATTGTGCTGCACACGCGTATGGCGAACGTACAAACAAGAACTACGTACATGTACATGTACATGTACGGATGCTTACAACTTTGTTTATTGAAAAAGAAATCTACAAATTCTTCGAAACGATCTACACGACACTCAGCATGCGAAGCACAATAAAAAAGGTTACATTACCAAATTCCAGTCAATGTTTGAAGAACTTGTCTAGTATGATCTGACGCATTCTGTTGACGCACTGCACTTGAACAAAATCACCACAAACATCTAACGCATCAATGGGACTGCCTTAATTTTCCTCCTGCATGAAATAGCGGCACAAAGTTTCAATGCATTTCCTGGCATCCTGTGTTGTCACTTGCACTAACTCATTAGGGTCATCATCATCACTTTCCTGGTCTTCCGATGCTGTCATGTGTTTCGCTGCAATTCGAGCAACAATTGAAGCATTGTAATCTTCATTTTTATCGTAGCAGTCAAGCTTGATGTCGATAGATAAAAATTCTTCCTAATTTTCGACCTGTGGAAGTTCCACATTTTCATCATTCTTTTCACTCTCAATTGGCATGTCCACATCCATCTGCAAGACTAAATGCCTAAAGCCACTGTGAGAAAAACAGTTCTGAATTGTCTCACTGCTGATTTTTCGCCAGCTATCGGCCACAAATGTAACTGCATGTAAGATGCTGACCTTCCCACTGAATTCTGTTGCTGTTGACAACGAGGTCAGCAAATTTTCTTCAATTGCTTCAAAGACGTAATTAACCAACCTTGCACGATAAAAAATCTTCAAATTTTTGATGATGCCCATGTCCATTGGCTGCACCAAAGCTGTGGCCCTGGGAGGTAGAAATTCCAGTTGGATGTTCTTCAAGCAATCTAAACGAGGATGTGCTGCACAATTGTCGAGAAGGAGCAACACTTTTCTCAACTGGCATTGTAGCTCTCTGTCCCAATCCTTCAGCCATTCTTTAAAAAGTTCAGAGGTCATCCACGCATTTCTATTCGCACGAAACACAACTGGTAAACTGTCCATTTTAAGTCCCTTAAAGCAGCGAGGCTTGGCGCTTTTTCCTATAACCAACAGCTTCCTCTTGTCCGCTCCTGACATGTTTGAGCAGCACAAGACAGTAACGTGATCCATCGCTTTTTTGGAGCCAGAGAGTGCAACATGATTGTAACTTAAGGAGCCGTCCGGTGTGGCACGATAATACAGCCCGGTTTCATCGGCATTGTAGATGTCATTTGCTTGGAATTTTTCAAGAATCTCGGTAAGTTTTGTTGATTTCCATTTTTCAGCACCTGCATCATCAGCACTTTCTTTCTCACCATGTGCTTTCTTGAATTTTATGTCATGTCTAGATTTCCATTGAGACAACCAACTGTTTGTAGCTTTGAAATCATCGTGGACCAGCTTTTTAGCGAGTTCTTCTGCTTTGCACTTTAACATTGGGCCACTTACTCGCACACCTCGTCCAGTAACAATGGCAAACCATTCATTAAGGGCCTCAGTGACGTCTGGATCCTTGCCTTCACGCTTCCGTTTTTGAGAAGTTCCTTGTCGTCTTTCACATTGTGCCCATTCTTCTCGCAGCTCATTCTCTTGTTTTAACAAGCGCGAAATTGTAGTCTTTGCCAAGCTGGTAATTTCAACCAACCGATGCTGACTAGTGTTTGGTGGTTGTTGCCTGATCTGATCTAGGAAATCAATTTTTTCAGCTAACGTCAAGTCCTGCCGTGGCATTTTGGCAGGGGAGACAAGACACGCACAGTTCACAGACTAAAAGAGTTCTGATGAAATCTTGGTGTTTCTGGGTCAAGATGTGGAGGTCAGGAGAGCCACAAAATGCTCGCTATTCAAAGCTTCGGCACTAAAAGCGTCCAGTTTGACTTTCTTGAAGCAAAAGCTTTCTCATGTAAACTTTAATCCTTATTGACAGGAAGGAATTCCTTGCACGGACACTCTTGTTTACGCTCAACTTCATGTCGCCGGCTACTGGGCAGTCCATTTTAGGAAAGAAAGGGCAGGCATGTTCACCCCCACTGGTTTGCACTTGGTACAAATTTTCTGACTTCCTGACCTTTGATAAAAGCATAAATTCTCCTGGGGAGCCCAGGGATCCTTCCGATGTCGCTGACCCGCTTTACATCCGCTTTCCGCGGGTGACTTGTGGCTTCTTTTTCTTATTCTCTGTCACGTTCTTTGGTCCAATTAAATGGAATTTTGGTCCAAATAAGCGAACAATATTAGGCTTATGTAATATGATCTGTTTCGGTTCTTTAGGATTCGGTCCGAATAAGCGGCTGGGCCAATTAACAGGTGGTGCAATTAACCGGAATCGACTGTATATCCTACAAAATTAATGAAAAAACAAAGACACTAAAAAAGATATCACTTACTTGGCAAATTTCCTTATCAAATTTAACAATATTCAGGGAATAAGAAAAAAATATTATTCCAAGCCAGAGACAAGGCCTCTGGTTCACTGGCAAACTTAAGACGGGCCTGTACATGTGCCTTCATGAGCAAGGGGACCTTGCGGGCGCTGCAAGATTTAAATCCATTATGGCGTAGTGTTACCAATGGTGTTCTTTTCAACTGTGGTCCCAACTGCCTTCAGATTATTAACAATCTCCTCCCGTGTAGTTTTGGGTTGATCCCTCACCTTTCTCGTGATCATCATCATCTCATTAGGCAAGATCTTGTATGGAGCTCCAGACGGGGGCGATTGATGGTCATTTTATATTTCTTCCATTTCCGAATAATCGCACCAACGGTCGTCACTTTCTCACCAAGCTACTTGCTGAAGGTCTTGTAGCCCATTCTAGTCTTGTGCAGGTTCTTTGGTCTTGCCCATGGTGGTGGAGAGGTTGGAATGGAAGAAATTGATTCTGTGGACAGGTGTGCTTTGCACACATAATGAGTTGAGATGAGGAGTATCTGTAATTGACGGATTGATTGATTGATTATAATCAGCACACAGCTGGGAGCCTGAAGTCTGGATGGGATGTAGGGGATCAAATACTTACTTCTCTCAATGACCTGCAAATCAATTTTTAACTTTTATGTAATGTGTTTTTTCTGGATTTTTGGTTGATAGTCTGTCTTTCTCCATTAAAATGAAACTACCATAAAAATTAGAGACTGTTCATTTCTTTGTAAGTGAGCAAATTTACAAATTCGGCAGGGGATCAAATACTTATTTCCCCCACTGTATGGCCAAAGAGGTGTAGCTTTGACCGATCAAAAATAAATATTGGCTGAATGTGATAAGTGACTTTGGCATGATGGATCTGGAACCTCAGAAACCACTTACTTCCTAGAATTTTCACACCCTAGAGTCATGAGAAATTACACACACTAATGTAGTAAAGAAAAAAAAAACACTTATTTTTGGACAAGCCCAATATCGCAGTAAAGGAAAAGGCCTAAGCCATCTGCGTTGCACCCAGCTCTAGTCAAGTTAACAACTTTATCACTTTACCGTGTACTTCAGTACCAATTATTTGCATAAAGTTCTTTGTTCTATGTTCTTTTTGGCACCTGAACAAAATTTAAACGCTTTACAGACAACAAAACAATGAATAATACAAAAAACAGAGTTTTTGATTAAGTTGTTGTAACATTTTAGTGAGAAACGACAATACTACATTCTTAAAGACGATTTGGCTTTAAAGCCAAAGCCTTATTTGTGACTTAGCAAATGCAGGACACATGGAATAAGATTAATCACCTGAAGGAGGCGAGTGATTTTTTTCAGATTGTATAAAGATTGAGAACAGCTGGGTGAAGTGTTAAAAATAAGTTGAAATTTTACATCAGTAAGCTGGAGCAAATGGCAGCTGAGAAAAGTGACAAAGACATGGCATTATGAACAGCTAACCATTGTAGGTGGGATGAACTTGGACATAGAAAATACTGCTTAATGGAACAATTTGAGACATAACTGGATAGCAAGGGGAATGAAAAATGGAAATCCTTCTGCTGAAAATAAAATTATGGAAAACATTCATCCATCCATTTTCCAACCCGCTGAATCCAAACACAGGGTCACGGGGGTCTGCTGGAGCCAATCCCAGCCAACACAGGGCACAAGGCAGGAACCAATCCCGGGCAGGGTGCCAACCCACCGCAGGACACACACAAACACACCCACACACCAAACACACACTAGGGCCAATTTAGAATTGCCAATCCACCTAACCTGCATGTCTTTGGACTGTGGGAGGAAACCGGAGCGCCCGGAGGAAACCCACGTAGACATGGGGAGAACATGCAAACTCCACGCAGGGAGGACCCGGGAAGCGAACCCAGGTCTCCTAACTGCAAGGCAGCAGGGCTACCACCGCGCCGCCCTTATGGAAAACACAAAAATTGAAAAACCCACATTTCTAATCTGGTGGACATTCTCCATAAGCTGTCTCAATATTATGTTAACTTCAGGATAAGAAAGCAGGTTTCAATAAAATTGCAGAAACAAACAGTATCTTACTGTGGTATTAACATACTGCTATTCAACATTAACCCATTCCTTTAAGAATTTAACATACAGATAGCATACAAAGGCCATTAAGATCAACATGAAATTAGAGTATCTGTATTGACTAAATTTATTGCATTTGACAAAACTGGTGTATTTTAGTCTAAATAATTATGTAAATATACTCAGTTGTAAATATCTTTTTAGCCTTCATAATATAAAATGTATTATGATGACAAACCATTATTATTTTCTAATGAAAGGGCAAAATTAATTATCATTCTGACCTTCGTGCCAACAACACATATGGCAGCCACTGTCGCCAATGAAAACAAATTAAATCAGTTTTATCTTACACATGTAGTCACCACAGATTTATGTGCAGCCCTGTAGAGGCAGTCTTACCTCTTGCTTCAGTTGTAAGACTTGTTTTCGGCTGGCAGCAGCTGTTCTGGAACAAGGGCAAGGATCTGCTCCACTGGGGTTACAGCGACATGCTCCCACTACTGCCAGCTAAAAAAAGAACAAGCACACCGTTACCAGAAAGTTGAAAAGTAGCTTTCACAGTAGGCCATATTTCAAAAGTATAACTGACTATTCTGTCACAAAAACTGTATGATGAACATAAGAAAAAAAAGTATTACTGCCACTTTGCTGCAATAACTCAATAATTATATTTTGCATCATACAAATCTGATTTATAAAGGAGTCATTATTGAATACTCTATAAAAAAAATACCCAAAGGGCAACATTAGTATAGCATACAGTTATAGAAACATAATCTTTCAAAGAACACGTTTAAAACAAACAACATTTATTTACTTTTCAAAAATATCAGTCTGACTAATAACTAAATACTTACACCTTTTTTTTTTAACCATATTGGCTTTGGACATAGACTTTTTTTATAGCAGTATATCTATGACTGCCAAGCTACACTAATATTTTGCTTACTCCCCTAAAAAGTCTAGAATGATATATATTGAGTATTCACAAAAAAGATTTCTCCATTCTCTCTAGAATGGATTAAGATTTTCCTTCTCTCTGACTATCATCCATCCATCCATCCATTGTCTCCTGCTTATCCGAGGTCGGGTCGCGGGGGCAGCAGCTTGAGTAGAGATGCCCAGACTTCCCTCTCCCCGGCCACTTCTTCTAGCTCTTCCGGGAGAATCCCAAGGCGTTCCCAGGCCAGTCGAGAGACATAGTCCCTCCAGCGTGTCCTGGGTCTTCCCCCGGGGCCTCCTCCGGTTAGACGTGCCCGGAACACCTCACCAGGGAGGCGTCCAGGAGGCATCCTGATCAGATGTCTGAGCCACCTCATCTGACTCCTCTCGATGTGGAGGAGCAGCGGCTCTACTCTGAGCCCCTTCCGGATGACTGAGCTTCTCACCCTATCTTTAAGGGAAAGCCCAGTCACCCTGCGGAGGAAACTCATTGCAGCCGCTTGTATTCGCGATCTCGTTCTTCCGGTCACTACCCATAGTTCATGACCATAGGTGAGGGTAGGAACATAGATCGACTGGTAAATTGAGAGCTTCGCCTTGCGCTCAGCTCCTTTTTCACCACGACAGACCGATGCAGCGCCCGCATTACTGACTATCTGACTATCATGATTGAAAAAAAAACCCTCTGCAATTGTTTGTCGGGTAAGTGATATGCTCTCCTCACTTCCAGTTTCTTAGTAATGACGCCACAAAAGGTTTTCATTTAGAAGTCAGTGGCAAAAGGAGCTTGATATGGCAACCAAATGCAGCCTCTGAATTCTCCAGTATAGAAAAAAAAAAGATATCCCTATGTCCTCCTATTCTGTTAATTTATTCTGAAGGGATTTGCATTCATCCAGGGCCATCTCATTTTCATCTGTTGAACCTATCATATATTCTAGTTGTTTAGCACAGGATATTAACAAGAAATTCATGTTGCCAGCTTGAGAACTAAATGAGTTGATTTCATTCTTCATTATGTTTATTTGTACACTTCTTCATTCTAAAAAATATTCAATACAGGTTATTAGAAAAGTTTAAGTCTGGCTTTTACACTGGTCACAGTCAGGACACATCATTAACTTAGCCTATTTAACAATGACATCCTAATGTGTTCTGATGAAAGAAATGCTGTTCTACTGATTTAAGCATAGCTTTAGACACTATACATCACACTATTCAATTGCATGGGCTTGAATGTTATATTTGGCTCTCAGATACAGTACTTGCATAGTTAAGTTTGTTGTTATGAAAGTCATTATGTAAAAAGTGCAATGACTATACTCTATAATTACATTTTGCTGTATGGTGTCATCACTTATTATCATTTTATATACCAATGCTGGGAAATACAGCTAGAATACATAAAATTCAATATTAATCTTATTCAGATGACACTTGGAAAATTAATTTCCTTATGTTGTTGCCTTAATGGGTTACTACATTAAATAACTAGATGAAACATACTGTAACTCTTCATTTTTAAATACAAGAAAAACAAAAATTCTTTTAGGTATTCAGAATGATACAGACAGCAAGATTTAGAAACTTTTAAACACAGAAGGTCTAAACATTAGTTTTATTTAATCAATGCACAATTTAGGCATTCTCTTTTACATCAGTTTACCTTTAATCATACACACTCTATGCAAAACCTGTTGTTCCAGTTAAAAAAAAAGACAACTAAAATAATGAGTAGATTTAAGTAGATTTATTAATTAATTTGACTGTGGTTATTGCTCAAATCACTTTATCTGTAATCCTAACTTTAATCAGAATTATACTGTGGGTAATGAAACTAGGTAGTGCAACCACAACATACAGTGCATCCGGAAAGTATTCACAGCACATCACTGTTTCCACATTTTGTTATGTTACAGCCTTATTCCAAAATGGATTAAATTCATTTTTTTCCTCAGAATTCTACACACAACACCCCATAATGACAACGTGAAAAAAGTTTACTTGAGATTTTTGCAAATTTATTAAAAATAAAAAAATCGAGAAAGCACATGTACGTAAGTATTCACAGCCTTTGCCATGAAGCTCAAAATTGAAATCTGGTGCATCCTGTTTCCCCTGATCATCCTTGAGATGTTTCTGCAGCTTAATTGGAGTCCACCTGTGGTAAATTCAGTTGATTGTACATGATTTGGAAAGGCACACACCTGTCTATATAAGGTCCCACAGTTGACAGTTCATGTCAGAGCACAAACCAAGCATGAAGTCAAAGGAACTGTCTGTAGACCTCTGAGACAGGATTGTCTCGAGGTACAAATCTGGGTAAGGTTACAGAAAAATGTCTGCTGCTTTGAAGGTCCCAATGAGCACATTGGCCTCCATCACCCGTAAGTGGAAGAAGTTCGAAACCACCAGGACTCTTCCTAGAGCTGGCCGGCCATCTAAACTTAGCGATAGGGGGAGAAGGGCCTTAGTCAGGGAGGTGACCAAGAAACCAATGGTCACTCTGTCAGAGCTCCAGAGGTCCTCTGTGGAGAGAGGAGAACCTTCCAGAAGGACAACCATCTCTGCAGCAATCCACCAATCAGGCCTGTATGGTAGAGTGACCAGACGGAAGCCACTCCTTAGTAAAAGGCACATGGCAGCCCGCCTGGAGTTTGCCAAAAGGCACCTGAAAGACTCTCAGACCATGAGAAAGAAAATTCTCTGGTCTGATGAGACAAAGATTGAACTCTTTGGTGTGAATGCCAGGCGTCACGTTTGGAGGAAACCAGGCACCGCTCATCACCAGCCCAATACCATCCCTACAGTGAAGCATGGTGGTGGCAGCATCATGCTGTGGGGATGTTTTTCAGCGGCAGGGACTGGGAGACTAGTCAGGATAAAGGGAAAGATGACTGCAGCAATGTACAGAGACATCCTGGATGAAACAATACTCCAGAGCGCTCTTGACCTCAGACTGGGGCGACGGTTCATTTTCAGCAGGACAACGACCCTAAGCACACAGCCAAGATATCAAAGGAGTGGCTTCAGGACAACTCTGTGAATGTCCTTGAGTGGCCCAGCCAGAGCCCAGACTTGAATCCGATTGAACATCTCTGGAGAGATCTTAAAATGGCTGTGCACTGATGCTTCCCATCCAACCTGATGGAGCTTGAGAGGTGCTGCAAAGAGGAATGGGCAAAACTGGCCAAGGATAGGTGTGCCAAGCTTGTGGCATCATATTCAAAAAGACTTGAGGCTGTAATTGCTGCCAAAGGTGCATCGAGAAAGTATTGAGCAAAGGCTGTGAATACTTATGTACATGTGATTTCTCAGTTTTTTTATTTTTAATAAATTTGCAAAAACCTCAAGTAAACTTTTTTCACGTTGTCATTATGGGGTGTTGTGTGCAGAATTCTGAGGAAAAAAATGAATTTAATCCATTTTGGAATAAGGCTGTAACATAACAAAATGTGGAAAAAGTGATGCGCTGTGAATACTTTCCGGATGCACTGTATAATTTTTGTCTTTACACTGAACTCTAGTTAAGTTTGAATTGATTTCAAAATCTTCACTCCAGCATTTAATGGCTTGTTCTCTTTTTATTTAATTTTCTAAAATATACATACCACACTATAATATGGTTCTAAGGTGCTGGTCTTTAAAACATTTCAATTATAAATGAGACTAGTGTAGGAGATCAAGCTTATAGCTAAAGGCACTAAAACCTGTGGAATAATATGCTTGATTTTGTAATTCATGCCCTATCAATCTCAGCATTCAAATCAAGACGGAAGACTTACTACTTTAACTAATATACAATGAAGAGAAATGGTGATTACGCTGTTTATATTGAGACATTGTGCTTAAGCCATTCCCCTCAAAATATAAGCATAGAAACCATTCCTAGTTTATACCGATACTGCTCTATATTGTTTCTCGATTCTGTATGTTACTGTTGCTAATGGCGCCACTGCCTTATTGCCCACCTATAATTCCTGATCATTGAAATTAACGTCAGAGATACTGGAAGCCTTTAATTCAACAGGAGTTAATCTGCTTCCATTTACGCTTAGATTTTGATAGTTGTGGATTTCAGAATGTACTTAAAATATTAAAGAAGTTCAAAGCAGGAAAAGGTGGCCAGCTAGAATGAAATACCAGAATTATTACTTTACCTGTTATAATCGACTGCGCATGCCTCACCGGAACTTTTTCTGCAGGAATGCTGTTTGCCACCGAGTGTTTTTCATTTCTTTGTTGTTAACTTGTTATATCTTAATTATTATGTTAATAGACTTCATATTCTTATAATTTGTTTATGTTAATCATGTAGATTCACTTCTTGCTTAACTGTGTGTTTAACCTGTGTGCTTACATATGTCAACATTTTACTGTCATAGTTGTAAACATAAGCAAGATGTTTGAGCCTGTACTCTGAAGAGTACGATGAAAGGATAAGGAGTGAACTCAACTGATTCCAACAGAAAAGAAGCAATTCCATCTGACTCCAACCACTGAGCTGATGGTGGTATGCTGGCAGGATACATCTAAACAAGCAGGTGAGAAGTGCAATGCCTGTTATAAAGTATGACTGCAGCCTTCAAAGCTTTAATTCTAAAGATATACGTAATACACATTCTACCATTGTCATATAGAACCCAAAATATGACATCTGGCAGCTTTTAAAATATTTATTAGATTCCTGTATTATTTACACAGTTACCAAAAAGTTGTAGCACCTGTTCAGTAGATCTGAGTGCAGGATTTGATACCATTAATCACAATATTCTTATAAATTGCCTTAGTGAGTGGGTGTGCCTCTCTGGCAGTGTCTTAAATTGGTTTGAGTTTTACATAACAAGTATACATTTCTTTGTTAGTTGTGGTAATTGTACTTCAAAGACACATAATATCCTATATGGTGTTCCACAATAATCTATCCTGGGTCCACTGTTCTTTTCAATCTACATGCTTCCATTAGGTCATATTATCTTGAGGCATAACATGAGCTACCACAACTATGACATACAACTGTATTTATCAATAGATGACCCAGGCCCTGTTGGTTCACTGATACAGTGTCTTACTTGTTATTCAGAATAGATGAGTAGTAATTTTCTTAAATGAAATGAGGAGAAAATAGAGATCTTACTTATTGGCAAAAATGGATATAGTGAGGGTATTAGAAATAAACTTGATCCATTAGGCTAAAAAGTCAAGAAGAAGGTAAAGAATTTAGGGGTATTTATGGACTCTGACCTTAACTTTAAATGGCATTTTAATCAGATTACCAGGACAGAATTTTGTTCACTTAAGGAATATAGTAAAAGTTGGATCTCTTATAACCTTGCAAGATGCTGAAAAATTTGTTAACGCTTTTGATTTTAGTCGACTAGATTACTGTACGCACTACTTTCAGGACTACTCAAAAAAGACACCAATTGGTTGCAATGTGCCAGAATCTTAACTAGGAAAAGAAAATCTGAGCACATCTCTCCAGTTTTGATGTCATTACATTGTTTACCCATGCCGCTTATGGTTTACAGCCTTAAATAATCTAACTTATTCTTATATTTTGGAATGCCTGTCACCTTACACTCCAAATTGTATCCTTAGATCTTCAAATGAGCATCTGCTTATAATTCCAAGAACTAAACTTAAAAGAAGTGGTGAAGCAGCATTCTGCTGTTGTGCACCTAAAATCTGGAATAGCTTACCAACAGAAATTTGTCAGGCTAATGTGGTGGAGCATTTTAAAAAACTGCTAAAAGCCCATTATTTTAACATGGCTTTCTCATAGCTACATTTTAGTGTAACCTTGAAAAACTATATATGCATTGCAGTATGGGCGGCACGGTGGTGCAGTGGGTAGCGCTGCTGCCTCGCAGTTGGCAGACCTGGGGACCCGGGTTCGCTTCCCGGATCCTCCCTGCGTGGAGTTTGCATGTTCTCCCCGTGTCTGCATGGGTTTCCTCCGGGCGCTCCGGTTTCCTCCCACAGTCCAAAGACATGCTGGTTAGGTGGATTGGCGATTCTAAATTGGCCCTAGTGTGTGCTTGGTGTGTGGGTGTGTTTGTGTGTGTCCTGCGGTGGGTTGGCACCCTGCCCGGGATTGGTTCCTGCCTTGTGCCCTGTGTTGGCTTGGATTGGCTCCAGCAGACCCCCGTGACCCTGTGTTCGGATTCAGCGGGTTGGAAAATGGATGGATGGATGGCATTGCAGTATCATTTTTATTATGGCTCCCCAATCCATACTAATCCCTACTTTTCTCTGCTGTTCTTTTTCTGTTTTTTCTGTGGTGGCAACCTGCGCCACCACCAATACCTGATCAAAGCACCATGCAGTTCCGTATATTGATGGATTGAAGGCAGTACCCCAGATATCCACAAGACCGTCGTCATCTAATTCTTTCACGTGAAGCTTAAAAACCATGAGGACTGATTTATATAATTTTTGTTAGGTAGAATGCCCAGTAAGGGCTAGGTGGTCTCATGGCCTTGGAACCCCTGCAGATTTTTTTTTCTTCAGCCCTCTGGAGTTTTTTTTTTTTGTTTGTTTGTTTTTTCTGTCCTTCTGGGCATCAGACCATACTTTATTCTTTGTTATTTAGTATTGTCTAATGTTATTTTTAATGTTATTACATTTTTCTTTCTTCATTTTGTAAAGCACATTGTCACATTTTGATATTGCTAGAAATTGTTTCTTTTAAGAAGATTCTTTACTTTATAAATGCCATACATAACAGCAAATACATAAAATTATTAGAATACAAAATGCAATCTGTAATACCTTTAATAAAATGTCTAGTTTTACATTCTCTATACTAGATTAACTGTATAAACTAGCTTATCGAGTGACTATAAAATGTCCACCGAATTTTAAATCCTGCAAAAATGAATAAACTTGCAGTTATATTATGCAACTGTAGAGTGCAATATGATGTTGCTCTACCACTCTTATTATGAGTAATACACAGTATAAGGTAGCTCTTGTTAAATAAATAAAACAATAGGGATGCATGTAATATTGTTACAGAGTTTCAAGTTTCATGAGTCACAGCTGACCTAAAGATGCCAAGAGTTTCCTCTGAAAGGCCATGGATGTGCATGGCAACAGCCATAATTAAAGTGACTATATGGAACTGACATTACTGACAGCTCTTGTGAACTGCTCCCCCATAAAACCTTGCTCTGTAGTCCTTGTATTTAGTAAAATACAAAATAATGAATTAAGGTCAACTTGCAACCAGACATTAACTGTTTTTTATAATTCTTTAAAGTGTGATGTTTTTGGGACCCTGTGGTCATGGTTACTGTGGCTTTGCAGAAGAAATTACATAACTTGGCTCAAACGGTTAGATTCCTCCAATGAAAAAAATAATTCCTTAAAATGCTTTTTATAACCAAAGTATACTAATCATTATCAAGTCACATTTTGTAATAAGACTTGAGGGAACATCAGCAAATCATAATTTTATAAAGTGAAATGAGTGCAGAAAAATAGGTTCTGAGATTTCCTTGTACTATAAAGCAAAAATGAAGAAATTTCTTTAACTAACCATACGGGAAATCACAAGACAACAAATAGATTGAATTATTGTATTAGTTTTCATTAAAATGACAACTTGGTGGGAGGCATCGCTGTTTCACAGCTCCAGGAACATTGGTTTGAATCATGGCTCATTAACTGTCAATGTAAGATTTACCATTTACCGTTATCAATATGTTCATATCACGTTAATTGTCGTCTTTAAATACACCTAGTTCGAGAATGCCCCGAGTGTGGACTAGCATCCTTGGGCTAGGCACTATCTTTCTGTGATGTGATAAGTATGTAAAATTATTCATAACATAGCTGAAAATATAAAAAAACAAGGTCTTGTAGAACTCCTCAAGTAATGTAGTAGCTTTAAATTGAAATTAAATATTTTCCTGCTTAGTAAAGCTAATGTGAAAAAATAGCTAATAGTAAACTTGTTCATTTCTTCCACATATTCAGTAATTCACAAACAGGGCAAGTAATGTTTCATTCTTAATAACTATAATTCAAAATATCTTTTACAGTAGTTTAAACAGAAAAACTTTATCACCAGTGGGGGTCTTTGTAGAAAGACTTCATCATTGGAGGAAAATCTTAAACTAGCAACTCACAAAAAGTGCCTTCTTAAAATCAAGTACTATATTACAAATTAAACAAAAAATAATGTATTCTTCACCTACAGAACTCACTTAAGTCTACAAAGTATAAGCCTCTTTCACAAAAGTATTCTTTTATGAAGAATTATTATTATTATTTTTTTAAATTCACTGACATCTACTAACCATTAAGTCGATAAATGGGTTGGGAAATCCATGGATGGGTGGATTATTTTGCAAAACAATAATTGCATTTGCATTATCATGTTAGGAAGAAACAAAACATGACCATCACTAATTGCCTTTTGGGGTAATTTAAATTTGACCTCTATGAAGAGCAAGGTTTTTATAGTTAACGAAAACTGAACCTATTATTAAAAAAAACATTTTCATAAACTGAAATAAAATAATTAACAAAACCGAAATGAAAAACTAAAACTAAACAAAAGTATTAAAAGTAGCTGGAAAGATTAACTGAAATAAAATAATAATTTACTAAAAATAATTTTACTTTTCATTTTGAATGAATGTTCTTGTTGTTAGTTTTTAACCTTTATAACTTTTAACTCTAAAACTGAAAGTCATCCACCACGAGCCGCCAGCACATATTCATCCAGTGAACAGTGGCTGGTGACGGAGGGCGACTGCTCACACTGCATTTGCGGTGACAGAGCGAGCTGATAATGGGCGTGTAAAGCGTGTCGAATAGAAAGTGATTTACGTGCCTACTTTCTTTGCTCTTGTTGTATATCAAGATGTAATTCAAACGCCTGAAATCAGAATGTGCTGGTCAACAAAAACTTTACCGTATGGACAAAAATATCACGAGTAACTTTTCAGTTTATTTCTCAGGTGCCTTGCTTTTTGTTGACAGTAATCCACCTGCCACTTAGCACAAGAAGTAGAGAGAAAGTATAGTAATCATGAAAAAAATTCGACCTCGACATTTTGATGAATCTTGAGGTTTTAGACCTCCCGGAGTCAGTTTTTTGTAATTATGTATATATGTGTATGTGTGTGTGTGTGTGTGTGTGTGTGTGTATAAACATGATAACTCAAAAACACAACTAGATAGATGGATGAAATTTGGCATGTGGTTGTTACATCAAAATTGTAGATCTGTATTAACTTTTGGGCCAAATCCATTAACTGGAAGTGGTACTTTACCTGAATAATCTTTTTTTTTTTTTTTTTTTATTCATGCAGCTGCAGAGTCCGATTTATTAAACTTTACTTTTATAATAATTGTTCAAAATATTATTAATTTGATTTGTTGTTTATTGTTCTTTAATGTACATAATATAATCCTTGTCTTGCGGTTTACTCTTCAAATATCCATCCCCATATCTGAGTACACAAGAAAGTCGAGGGGAGACCACTCCCGATTTTTGAAAATAAAACGGCACCGATCGAGAGACTGATGGTCATCATACAAGATCAGCATATTGTTGCTGACCAATCACTTCTGCTTTAAAAATGTCATTTAACAATGAAGTGATACAAACCTTGTAAAATTCCTGATTTGGCAATGTCTCTACTGAACTACAGTTAGGTAGTGGTTAAGTGGTGTCTGCACACTGATTCAAGCCTAAGGGCCTTGTTCTTCCTAAGTTCCTCATGATTTTCATGATCACACCTATCAGGACACAGTAGAATCTGTTTTCTAATTTTTTATATATTTCTAGGCCTGCAGGTGGCAAAATTCTATCTATAAATTGTATGTGCCTGAGATGGAATCAGAGATCAATATGGCTGGTAGAAAATAAAGCCCAGTATTTGAGATTTTTGAATGCAATATTGAAGACATTCATTCTAAGCACATTGTCGTTGGAGCAGGATATGCTGTGTGCAGTTGACTTTTAGAGTAAAAAACCCTCAAACCTTAAAATTCACCTAAATTACATTACAAATTGGCCCATTCTGGGCAATAAAAGGAAAAGATCAAAAGTGCCAAAAGTCAGCGCAGATTTGTTCAATACAAATGACATACAAAACATTTTAACAATTATAAAATTGTGTAAAATTGTTCATATTCAGTACCTGGTTTTGATTATGCTTATTTTTAATCAGACAAAAAATAACCAAATATTAAACTGTGTCATGTAGTGTAGTAAGCTTCCACTAACATTAAACTCAAATTATATCCAAACCCGTTAAGTGTACAGTTCTGTCTCATTGTGACACAAAACCTAAACTCCATAGTAGCTCTTTAAATGTATTATTATTACTAAAACTTAAACTAATATATATAACAATAAATAGAAATATCTTTGTAAAATAAAAACTAAAAATACACGATGAAGGAAAACTAAAACTAAACTGAATTTCCAAGTAAGGTCAGGAAAAAAAATAGAAATAAAAACTAATACATAAAGGCAAAACTATAATAACCTTGATGAAGAGTTTCTCAACAAATACAAAAAAAAAAATACATAGGGTCATTGTAAATGGGACAATATGGCCACCTTAGTTTAAGACAACAATTTCAAAAGAATGTCACATTTTAATTCTGTTTTTTTTCCCCAAATAAAAACATCATTAACTTGTACACTATATAATATGGGTCAGGAAACGTACAAGATGTGACAAAGTAACTCTCATTTAGCAGACAGGTGGACTCTAAAAACTTTGAAAACCAATCATAGAGGAGTGTAATTAATCTGTTAAAATAGCAAAAACCCACTGCTCATCATTACCTCCAAAGCTGATCCATCATGTATGTCATTGTTGTTAGGTGGCAGTGTACCCTGAAATATCTTCTGTTCTCTAACATTCAGCATGGCAAGAAGTTCAAGTCTTTGTTGGTTCAGGTCTAAAGGAGAAGAGAACAGACCAATAATATGCTAAGTTAGATATGGAAAGGTAGTTTCTCAGATTCACAGCTTCATCCAAATTTATATACAAGGTTTAATAACAAGAGTAGATCTTTCAGTTCATCAAATGCATTTGGTTAGGTTTAAAATAAATAATTATGTGAAATCAAATCAGCAACATCACAAACCAATCTATTACATACTCTTGACTATCATCTATGTAAAAGAACATACACATACTTTTCAGTAGGTGTTAATGGATGATTGTGAAGAAATAAGATGGAATGGGTTCTAAGATTTCCATGTGCCTCTTAAAATGCCTGGAAATTTTAAGCACAATCAAAAAAGGTTTCTTGATCTTATTTTCTAATCAGGAGCCACAGGATTTTGTTGCCTAACTTATCGTACTATATGCTATATAATAAAATACTAAGGTCTGTATGTCCTGTCCCTCTGAGCAATGTGAATGGTTAGTTTGGCATTGGTGATGCCAAAGAAGTACAAATAAGATGTACAAGGAGAAATAAAGGTGTATGAGGTATGCTCAGAGAATTGCCTACAAATATGGGGGGTATAAAACTAGACAGGAGGTGAGAAAAGTGCCTCAAAAACAACGAGTGTCTGAGAAACATACTTTATAGTGTAGTGCTGCCACATAAATATAATATGTTTTTCTGCTGTTGACTGGGTGTTGTGGGGATTGCTCTTATAGCCCGAGATTGACAGCGGTGCCCCAGGGGTGGGATTTCCGATTTCCTTTTTTTTTTTTTGTGGAACGATTTGCATAAATCGCGCCATTTAAAGAGAGAGAAGAGAGCCAAGAAGACAGAGGAGAATATCGAAAAAGCAGGTCAACTACTGTATGGGCCATGTGACAAAGTCCAGGAGCTTCTACAGTCCTGTAGGTTGTGTGGAAGTAATTCTTTTGACCGGTGAATTGAACGTTCCACTATTTTCTACAGACTTGGGTGAGGTTATCGAAGGACTTACTGTTCTATATCATGACTAAGTTATTCCATGTTTTTCTTGGAGAAAGGACAATGTTATCTGCTTGCCTCCAGTTTTGCACTCCATGTGGTGATCTTCCTTACCATTTTTTTCCACACATCTGTACTCTTTCTTTCTTTCATTGTTTGAAAACAATTGCATGGAAGATCAGCATATCAGCAAACAAACTAGGTTGTTATTTGTGGACACAATGTTCTTGCTGTCTTAATCCACTTTTGTTTCTTCTCATTGATGGAATATCTACCACATGGGTTAGTAAAAACAACACAGAGTTGTTGTCAACATCACCTGAACAGAACAACACCCTTTTTAGAAAAGTGCGTTTTTATTTATTACGTCTGACATTTTTTGTCTTTATTCTGATGTTGCGTCTATTTAGATGCTATTGCTTAATTTTTAATTAATGTATAATGTCATTTTTATTTTACATTACTTTTAACAACACATTTTATTCCTTTGAAGGGCCAGAAATAATACCGTAAAATGAAACTATTTTCAATTGATTGGTTTCCATTTCACTTGTGATGTTCTCTTGCTAAGTGACTTAATAAGGGATGGAGTTAACAAATAAGTACTCATAAAATGCCAGAATAAGAGGGGGTTTAGGAAACACTTGATAGTAGTAGGGTGTACCGTTTTAGCCATAATGGATGAAATGAGAAGTCAACCAAAATGACACTTTTTATTGGCTAACTAAAAAGATTACAATATGCAAGCTTTCGAGCAACTCAGAACCATTTTTCAGGCAAGATGTAAGATGCATGATGAAACATTTCATAAAATAGCATGTATGTTACATATCTACCTGTTAATCTCTAGGATTCACCAGGATATTCATCCCAAGCCTCAAAATATTTTCAAGAAACCTAGTAGATCCCTTTAAAGTTCCATATTTCAGAAAAAGCAACAAGATATTTACCTTAAATTCAGTCAATTTTACAGTGACATAGGGTGACACAGTGGAGCAGATGTTACTCACAAGGAACGTACACAATAAAACTGTAAATGGAGGGGTGGTAGTCTTCAACTTGTTTTACAAGTATTTAACAGAGTGCAACTTACATTCATTTTCTTTCTTCAAGTCACGTGCTTCATTTCCTTTGTCCTCCAGATTTTTGTTGAGTATTTCATTTTCACAGCTGACCCTATTAAGTATATATTGTAGATAAAATAGCACGAAGACAGACATCAATACAAGTAATTAATGTGAAGATTAAAAGCATGAAAGATATAGAGATGAAAAAATATTCAAATAAGAAAGCCTGTATATTTTTTGATAATTAGTAACTCAGAATTTAAGCTTTTGTCTTGGTATTGTCAGCCTTTTAGCTGCAGAAAGACCAGCACCTAACCTCTTAGGATCACAGAAGTAATCAAAGGGATAACAGGTAAAGGAAAGACTAAAACTTTATTCTAGTGGCCAGCTACCAAAGATTGGCAGGGTTCCCTCAAATGAAAATTTCTCAATGAACAGCTATCCTTACAATTTTCATACAGAACTTTAAACTCTTAGCTTTTATAACATAAATACAGCTACTGCTATACTGTACCTCTAAAAATATAGCAAATGTAGCAGTACAAAATGTGCTGACACCAGCCAGCTCTACCTAAATCCAGGCCCATTACCTGTTAATAACAACAATGGAATTTAAACCAATGCAATACACCAACCTGTCCAATTTTTCTTTCCAAGTCTGCTCAAGGTTTTTAAACTGAACTTGATTGAAAGCAATCTCCCACTGCAAGGCGTTGACCTCCTGCAAAAAGATTTTTAGAAGTTTTTTGAGGTTTTTTTTTTTTAACAAAAAGTTAAATCCACAGTTATGAGGTCCCAGAAACTATTGCAACAACAAATTATATAAGGCATTAACACTAGAATTACCAGTGCCTATGAAAAAACTCGTAGATCCGGCCCACCTTAAATCTGTTTGCACCTCTCCGTCAGCATCTTTTGTCCTGTAAATGTGCCGATAAAGACAAGCAGCCTACTATTCCATCCCCCCACAGCTGCAGAACATGCACAAAGTTCTCCCAGCTCATGCCTTGATTGATTATCTGGAAGTGAAGTGTTGCAGTTTTACAGTGGAAATAATAGATCGATATTTGGAACACATGCATTTCATGTGTGTTCCGTTTCTACAATAATCTGTGTAAACACATTGTTAAAACAGAAACATTTTTCATATTTTAGTAGTAAATGACAAAATGTTGGCATAAACTATATAATGTGTGAAGCCTGAAGTCCAAAGATCAAATAAAAGATCAAATAAACACTTTCACAGAAGGTTCAAGGATGATACAACAGCTTCCGTGGCGTAGCAGTAAGATCTGCTGACTTGTAATCAACAGTCCCCGGTTCGATCCCGACTGCCTCCTATATTTGCCGTTTTCAGTAGTGAGCTGCTCTTATTAATATTACACAGTACACACATACATTTGGTTTGTGTCTGTAACAGACGGTGTACATTTATAGTACTTGTGAAAGTTACCGTTTTATTTTCACTTTTATTCTCTCAGTCATGATCATGATACATACTACCGCCCCCCCCCCCCCCAAACCCCCCCAGGGATCTGACGCTGACAGTTTTTATTTGAAACTGGGAATAACTGTAGATGTGAGTGGTGTTTTGAGGCAATGGAACTGGACATTCTCTGATCTGGAGATCAGAGATCAAGCTGACACACAAACGCTGGTGAATCTGCCTTCTTCGTACCTCATCATCACTTCATTTTTTTTTGTTCAGTGTTTAACAGTTCACACACACGCAAGGACCGTCCTTCCTACATTTACAACATGTGTACCTGTTACAATGTACACACTTCTCTCTAAGCTGTGGTTCCTATTACATTTAAAGGGCACCTGACACTGACTCAGTTTACTTTCCTGGGGGAAGTGGCTGTCTTGGAACAGAAGCTTGTCGATGTTGCATCCCCCTTTTCTTTTTCCATCGCCTTTTCTAGTAAGATGAGACGACGAAGTTCCTCTGAAAGGTAAGCCATGAACACTCTTCTTTTCTCAGTGGCCCCAGTGCATGCCTTGCACAGTACATGTGTGTTGATCGCCATCAGGTCAAGCTTGTTATAGCACACAGCAACCGGCCACCTGCGTGTTCAGCACTGAATAAGCTCACCCCTTCTGGTGCACGATGTCAATGCAGCACAGAGAAAAAAAGATAGACAAATATATGGGACATTGGGTATAAATTTATTGTACTTGTAAAAATTAGCTTTTTTCAGTTTTATTCTCTCAATCACGATCACGCTATACCACCCCACCCCTCCTGATCTGACTCTAAGTAACAGCGCCAGCATAAATTCACACCTGATCCGACGTGGTTTGTTTTCAAATAATATTGCATTAGTGTGATGATGTTTTCTGATTGGTACTATTCAGGTCATAAAATGATTTCTTCAAAATGTCACATATATTGTCTCTTTCTTTCAGGTGTGTAATAGAAACCACAGCATAGAGAGAAGTGTGCGAATTGCAACAGGTACACATGTCGTAAATGTATGAGGGATTGTCCTTGCGTGTGTGTGAACTGTTAACATTTGAATTTTATGATTGCATATAGCGCAGAACTTACCTCTCTGTACTATTCTTTCCTCTGCATGTCCTGGAGTACAAAAGAAACAAAATACAGCAACGTGGAGACTGGCAAGAGCGGAAAAAAAAAACAAACAAGCACGTGGTCACTGATTACAAGCGCAAGATGTTATGCGAATGAAAATGAATAATATGAATAATGTTGCATCCGTGCCACAATGTTTTCCAAAATGTACTAAACAGGTCAGAAAATGAATAATTCCAAATATCATATACACCTATGTCTCTGGTTTTGTTTTGCCAGTACATCTTTGACATCATAGACCATAAGGTGCATACTAATTCAGCGTGAGCAGGAACACTCAATAAAACTGAATAAAAAAAAATTTAGTGATGGTGAGGTACGAAGAAGGCAGATTCACCAGCGCTTGTGTGCCAGCTTTTATACCTCCAGATCAGAGAATGTCCAGTTCCATTGCCTCAAAACACCACTCACATCTACAGTTATTCCCAGTTTCAAATAAAAACTATCAGCGTCAGATCCCTGGGTGGGGGGGCGGTAGTATGTATCGTGATCGTGACTGAGAGAATAAAAGTGAAAATAAAACGGTAACTTTCAAAAGTACTATAAATGTACACCGTCTGTTACAGACGCAAACCAAATGTATGTGTGTACTGTATAATATTAACAATAAGAGCAGATCACTACTGAAAATGGCAAATATAGGAGGCAGTCGGGATCAAACCGGGGACTGTTGATCTGCTGACTTGTAATCTTACCACTACGCCACGGAAGTTGTTGTATCGTCCTTGAACCTTTTGTGAAAGTGTTTATTTGATCTTTGGACTTCAGGCTTCACACATTATATAGTTTATGCTAACATTTTGTCATTTACTACTAAAATATGAAAAAGTTCCTGTTTTAACAATGTATTTACAGTACACAGATTATTGTAGAAACAGAAATAATGATCTATTATTTCCACTCTAAAACTCCAGCACTTCACTCCCAGATAATCAATCAAGGTGTGAGCTGGGAGAACTTTGTGCACGTTTTGCAGCTGTGGGGGGATGGAATTGTAGGCTGCTTGCTGCTTGTCTTTATCGGCACATTTACAGGACAAAAGATGCTGACGGAGAGGTGCAAACGGATTTAAGGTGGGCCGGATCTACGAGTTTTTTCGTAGGCTCTGATAATTCTAGTGTTAATCCATCCTGGGCAGGATATAGGATACTTGTAAAACCATGGCTTTACACAAATGTATACACACTTGTGCACTTACTTGTTCACATTTAATCAGCAGCAAATCAGAGATGCTGTACTGCACTTGTTCAGTTTGCTGCATGGGTGTAACTACTGTATATAAATATACCACCATAACAAAAGGAAGCATGTTAGAAGGAGTCTACCTAGTTTGCCCAATTAAAAAAAAAAATGGAATTATTCAGTAAGTAATCTTTCTATTTGTATGCATATCTTATAACTGCCCCAAACATTTACTTCTAGCAGCTCACTTGTCTAAAGGCCAACTATGGACTAAGTCAGCACCTCAGTCTAAGGCTAGGAATGAACATATTCAACAAAATATGAAAAGAGACAATGAAAGATTAATCATTTCACTTGTGTACTGATTATATTGTAAGCTTCCTTAACATAATCATAATCAAAGCCAGTAAACCTCAGAACCTCTTTTTCTATAATAAATACGTATATTGTATATCTCAACATTCACAAAATTTAATTTAAAAAGTTTTTAAATTTTATTGTTACATTTTATACTTATTTGCGATGAAAAAAAAAATGGGACGCACCTTTTAACATTTCAAGTGGGCATAATAAATATCGTACTTTTTCATTCTTTATTAGCTTGTAAACATGTTAGCACTTTTCTTAGCTATTTGTTAAATAAATCTTCTATAATCTGCCAAGTGTTTTGTGGCTGTTAACTTTGATGATATTGCAGTTTAATTTAAAATATAACACTGGTCTGCAAAAAAATATTTTTTGTTTGCTACTGGGAACTTCAGACCAGCTCTCCATTAAGTTTTTTACACTAATTTCATATATGAAATCGGAATTAAGCTAGTAGCATATCAGATTTTGGAGATACACATCATTGCTGTTTTAACACTTTTGAACATCAATATATCAACACAATATCTAGAGTTTGAACTCTGTCCCACCAAAATTGTTTGAATGCGTTTATTCTGAAAACAAACCAGAAGACGATACCAAAGACACTTTAAAACACATTTATGTCAATTTACTTCAATATAAATGCGAGGTCAATGTGCTCAAAATTGTCTGAGGCAATTGCTTTTGAACTTGTACTGCACATCAATCTCATCATGCTCGGAGTAAATTTTCCATGATATCGGTTTTCATGACCTTTGTATCTTGATGAAATCTTTCTCCATGCTCATCTCTGACATAGCTTAGATTTGGTGGAAAAAAGTCGAGATGAGAATGTAAAAAATGTGTCTTCAGTGACATTCTGGCTCCTGTAAGCTAATATACTTTCAGCATATTCTCCACAAGCTCAGCATAATTCTCTGCTCTGTGACTGTAAAGAAAATTCTGGACAACCTGCACGAATGAGGTTACTGATTCAGATGCCTTCAGTTTCCTTTTGAACTCATCGTCAAGCATCAGTTCACGGATTTCATGGCCAACAAAAACACATTTCTTAATTTTGGCTTAACTTTTCTCGAGACCAAACTTATTTCTTAAATTCTGAAACACATCGCCTTTACTGTCTAGTCACCCTAGCTGTCCAAGACCTGGAATATCATAACTAAAAAAATGGGACAAAAACGGTTTTCAGATTTGGAGACAGCAAGTGGAATTTGTTAAAGTACAGGTGAAATAATCCCAGTAGCAAAATGCTTGTTGACCATTTCAACTGACAATGCATGTCCAAAAAGTAAAACTGCACAGATGAGAAAATATTTTTGCAAAGTGTGTGAAATACGAATTTGATAAGAATCCTGTAAGCTTTAAACTTGTAGCATTTCTCAATATGGACATGAAATGGACTACAATAAAGCTGAGATTGTTTTGAAGGAGTCAATAAATATACTGTATCTGTGAAACAAACACAAAGGTTTTAAGGTTTTGACAATTATTACACTATAAAGTTATTTTAAAAAATAATGTAGTTCCATCACTATAATGGCGTTAAAATGATTAGTAATTAACAATATTACTGGAACCCAGAAACATCAACAACCATGTGATACTCAAAGTACAATTCAGAATAACAATAATAATTATTTGCATTTATATAGCGCTTTCCTCACTTTTGGCATTTACGAGATTCGAACCGGCAACCTTCCGATTGCCAGTGCAGATCCCTAGCCTCAGAGTATCTATGTTTTTTTTAGATCATGGACATCTGTGTCTTACTTTACTGACTGAAATCTGACCAATTCATTTTTGTCTAATAGATTACATGAAACACAGTAACTGCATCATTTGTTTTCTGTCTTAAAACTTTTCTCAACTGAGTGGAACTACTGTGTAATGAGATAAATAGGCAATTAAAGAAATTAATTTAGCTCTGAAAGAACGGAGACAGGTAGGTGGTCTTGATTAGAGATATTCTTTAATTTTTGTCATTTCCTTTAGGTGAGCAGTGTCCAGTCTTGGTTCTGGAGGGCCCTGGTGAAAACAACTTTTCTTAGTTTGAGGTTAGTATTTACTGTTTTTATTTACTTTTCCAATTCACTGGGGATCAATTTTTAACAACATTTTTGTTGACTTCAATTTTTAAGCTTATTTACACTAAAATAGGTATGCTGATTCTAAAAGTGCAGTTAGTTTTCTTCTATCACATCAGGTTTTTTCTCTACTGCTTATATTAATGCGATTACTGTAGTGTGGATTTGTATAGGCTGTTCATTTACACGCAAGACAGTGTGGTCAGAGGTTGTGCGCTGCTCTACGTAGTGAATAAGCAAATTCGATTTTTCTACTTACACACGTATTTCCTTTCTTTCAGATCATGTCTGTCTCTGCTGTTTCTCGTCGTAAGTGCCTAAACAACCCTGATTCATTTTGTTATATCTGTGGCAGTTTCACCATTCCCAGTCAAAGGGCGAACATCAGCACATTTGTAGAGCAAGCCTATTTGACATATTTCAAACTTAAATTTGATAATCAAGATAAGTCTTGGGCCCCTCATAAGGTGTGCAAACAGTGTGTTGAGGGTTTATGGATGTAAACAAAGGGAACACGTGATAAGATGCCATTTGGTATACCTATTGTTTGGTGAGAGCCAGATGATCATTTCAGTGAGTGTTACTTTTGTATAGTGAAAACTTCAGGATATAACAAGAAAAATAAATGTAATATAGAGTGTCCTAGTCTACCATCGGCTAGATGCCCAGTGGCTCATTCAGATGAAATCTCAGTGCCGTTTTTCGTTACACTACCCTCTCTTGAAGAACAGGATTACGGTGATGAACTAGGTGAGAACAATGATGAAGAGTTTGAAATTGAAAAGGACTCTGCTTGTAAGGGATTTGATCAGCATGAATTGAGTGATTTGGCATGTGATTTGGGACTATCGAAGAAGGCTTCAGAACTCCTAGTATCAAGACTGCATGAGAAAAACTTACTTGAAAAAGGAACAAAGGTATCGTACTTTCGAACCAGAGAAATTGCATTTCTGCAATACTTTAGAACTGACATTGGCTTTGTGTATTGCCATAGCATACCTGGTGTAATGGAGGAATTGGGAATTCCAATCTATAACTCAACTGAATGGCGACTATTCATCGATAGCTCAAAGCGGAGCTTAAAGGGTGTCCTCCTTCATAATGGCAATATATTTGGGTCAGTCCCAATTGCCCATTCAGTTTCTCTTTGTGAAGAATATGCAGACATAAAGAGAGTCATTGAGTTGTTGCAATATCACCAACACAACTGGGTCATCTGTGTTGACCTTAAAATGGTATGCTTCCTTCTTGGTCAGCAACGAGGATACACCAAGTATCCCTGTTATCTGTGCATGAGGGACAGCAAAGCTTGTGAGAGGCATTGGGTGGAAAGGAATTGGCCTCCAAGATCTGCCCTAAAACCAGGTGATCCAAACATTCTACATGAGCCACTTGTTGATAGAAAGAATATTATATTCCCGCCTCTGCACACGAAACTGGGTCTGATGAAGCAGTTCGTTAAAGCTTTGCCAACTGAAGGAGACTGTTTCAAGTACCTCAATTTGGCATTTCCTAGCCTGTCATTTGAAAAAATAAAGGCCAGTGTGTTTGATGGTCCACAGATTTGGCAGCTCATCAAAGATGAACATTTCATCAGGACAATGTCAGAAGTCGAAAAGAATGCTTGGTTATCATTTAAAGCCATTGTCAAGGACTTTCTTGGAAACACACGAGCAAATAATTACACAGAAGTTGTCCAGAAACTCTTGGAGAGCTACAAAATGCTTGGTTGCAATATGAGCATCAAGGTGCATTTTCTGCATAGCCATCTTTCTAACTTCCCGGAAAACCTTGGTGCAGTCAGTGATGTGCAAGGTGAACGATTCCACCAAGATTTGAAGGACCGTCATGGAAGGACGGTATCAGGGTAGATGGGATGTACATATGATGGCTGACTATTGTAGGAGCATCCGGGGAGATTGTCCTAACACTGAACACTCCAGGAAAAGTTATAAGCGTAAATTTTTACCATAACCGCTTACCTGATTAATTTTCAAATGTTTAACTGTAAAAAAAAAATGTCATAGAGTAACAATAAATCCTTTGTATGAACAAAAGAAATTTAAATAAACAGTACATTCAAGTTATTATTTCATTATTTTTTCATTGTATGTAAAATTTGTATGTTTTTTGACAAAAATGGAGGGTACCCTGTATCATAAAAACTGGATGTGATAGCAAAAAACTGGGGTCATTTCTGGATTCACCACCCAAAAATTAGTAAAAAAAAACAAGTGTAAGATCTAACTCAACAAAAAATGCGTTCCCCAGTGATCTGCCTATATTCAAGAGAAATGTATAATAGTACTGTGTGATCTTTACTTTTCTTTACAAAATGTATATTGCTGCCTTGGTTGTTGTTAAACTGTAGACTGGTATTTTCAACTTCAGTCCTCGTGGACTCCCATGGCTGCATGTTTTTACTGCAATAATTTCATAGTCAATGCCTCATTTTTACTTTTTTATTGATTTTTTTATTTAGATTAATAAAAAACAAGAATTATTTTCAAATTGAGGAAATGACTAGAGCAAAGGCCTACGGCTACTGTGGCACTCCATGTCCAGGGCTGGCCTGCATATTAGGAAAAACAAGCACAAATGAACAAACAAAAATGAGGAACCCAACATAATAAAAACTACCTCCATCCATACTAGCATTTAGGAAAGTGTCTCCAACCAGACTAAAAAAATGCAAATGACAAGAAGCTCGCCTTCACTCATCAGCAGAAACAGGGAAGTGCCTTCCTTGGATGAATGGTAACATCACCAGAAACAAGATTTATCACAAAACTTTAGTGGCACATAGAAGTAACACAAGTGTGATGGAAACCAGCTCCTCTATGTACACTATAATGGCATACAGTCACCCTTCATGGAAGAAAACCAGTCAATGAAAGAGTTATTGTAATAAGCAAGATCCAATCAGGGAGGAGGCACAAAATAAGCAGGAACCAATCAGAGTATGATTTGTATCTGCATTTCCACCCAGCCACAGTGCAATGTGAAGCTGCCGTTTTCAGAAATATATGGCTTTGAAAAGTGTTATCAAAAGCTCCTTTTTCAAGGGGCAAAAATGCCGGGGCAGTGTAAGTAAAAAGTGAAATCTGGGACTAATCAAAAAGCCACTGGGTGTTGTGGAAGATGGAGCCGACTGGTGAGGGTGGCCGTCTACTCGTCTCGCTAATCTATGTTTTAACTTTGTTTTTATGTATTAGTTTATCTCAACGGCCACTGCCCTACGATCGTGATTCTTTACTTA
This sequence comes from Erpetoichthys calabaricus, assembly GCF_900747795.2. Taxonomy (NCBI): domain Eukaryota; kingdom Metazoa; phylum Chordata; class Cladistia; order Polypteriformes; family Polypteridae; genus Erpetoichthys; species Erpetoichthys calabaricus. The sequence continues at coordinate 70,765,639 of NC_041400.2, read as the reverse complement.
ACATATTTTCTTGCTCGCTTTCCTCTCAATTTTCAACTCCTGATGGGATATTATGTGAACCTCTATCTTTGTTTTATTCATCTGCTGACTTCTTCACCTGGACGCCGGTGTTCACCTGTATCAGTCAGCTGAATGCCTCTCGGAGATGCAAACGCACCGGCCGCCGCTGTGGAAAAAGAGCCGGTATTGCTGTTAAACAACGCAGACTCAAGTCCCAGAGCTTAGTAGCTTCGAACTGCAACTTTTCAAAGTGTGCAGCTCCCCTTCTTTGTTGTTTGCTGTGGTTTATAGGCTGATATTACCCTCTCCCATGACAAAGTATTTATTGTTGGTGATTTTAACATTCACGTTTGTTGTCAATTGAAACCTTTGGTTAATGACTTTTTATCACTATTGGACTCATTTAATTTTATCCAGCATATTAATACACCAACTCACTCTCTCGGTCAGACCCTTGATCTCGTTCTTACACGTGATACTTCTCTCTATTATAAAAAAAATCCTGCAGAGAAACAGTAGGGCGTCGAGACGTGATCTTCACGTTAAGATCACGGAAGACACTTAAAAGACCTGCGAGACTAAAGAGATTAAGGTCCCCGCGAGATGCTCCATGGCCAAACATGAGACTTTGTGCCAAGAGATTGACCCGGGACTGTCTCGCGATGAAGTGGAACATGAGTTTCTTGCAAGACACGCCCTACTTACAACCAAATAAGAGCATGGGCAGAAGCACATTCAATTGTGTTTTGGCTTTGAGCACACATAAATCCATGGCTCTCAGCGCATATAAAGACTATATAGATGAAACGTACATGACTAAACGAAGAAGAAAGTGCGGAGAAAAGAGACTCAAAAGCATTGGAGAGACAAAAAAGAAAAAGAATAATCTATGTGCAAATTCAGAAAATAAGTAATTATCAGCCCGGAACAAGTGGAACTGGAAAAAAAAGCACGTTCAATCCGGACGTTGGAACGATACACATGCAGAGCAGGTTAGAGATTATGAAAGTAATGATAAGTAATTATCAGCCCAGAACAAGTGGAATTGAAAAAAAAGCAAGAGATTATAAAAGCAATGTAATTCGAAAGGCTAAAAAAAAAAAAAAAATGTTGGCGCGATACACATGTTGAGAAAATTAAAGAATATGAAAGTAGGAAAATTAGAAAGTATAAAAAAAAAAAAAAAAAGACAGTAAAGATCGCAGTAGTGCAAACAAATGGAAATTATTACTCAAAAAAGGAAAAATAATCACCACGGACCAGGTGTCATTGAAACAAAAGCAGGATAAAGCGAGGTCAGAAATAAAAGGATAGATAGATAGATAGATAGATAGATAGATAGATAGATAGATAGATAGATAGATAGATAGATAGATAGATAGATAGATAGATAGATAGATAGATAGATAGATAGATAGATAGATAGATAGATAGATAGATAGATAGATAGATAGATACTTTATTAATCCCAAGGGCAAATTCACAAGAAAACAAAGTAAAACGTCATAAAGAGGTTAAAAAACAAGGGGGCCAAACACATGCAGAGCAGGTTAGAGATAATGAAAACTGGAATTCAAAAGCCTCAAAAAAATGAAGGCATGACACACATGCAGAGCAAGATACAGAATATGAAAGGAGAAAAAAAAAACGACAGTGTCAAAACAAAGAAAGTAAACATCGCATTAGCGCAAAGAAAGACAAATTATTACTCAGAGAAATAACAAAAAGGCGAATAGAGATTGAATATATGGACATAGGTGATATGTCAGAAGTATGTAAATATTGTAAGGCTTTGAAGTTTAAGTCAAGAGAATTTCAAAAACGGAGTTTACCTCACATGCATTTATTGGTCACTTTGCAAAAAAAATTATTAACTGCAGATGATGTAGATATAGAGGGATATAAGTGTTCATATTTTCACTTTTGTTTATATTGTCTGCAAGATAATGAATGGTTGCTTGTTTGACACTGAACACAGTTTCAGCGAATTTATATTTTCATGAAATGCTGGGACTTTTCCTTCAGTGACTTTAGATTCATACTGAATCTTTGCTTATGTATCTTTCTTTATTTAATCGAATGAAATACAACAAATTTATGTATGAGAGAGATTAAAAATGATGCAGCAATATGAAGGTAAAGCACTACAATATTATAGCATTCAATATTATTTACAATATATTTAATTTCCATATATAGAGACTGAATAATGATTTTAGAAAATTTTCTTAAATATTTCTCTTTGCAAGTTTTGAAATAAACACTCACAGCAGAATGGATATATTTAAAAATGTAATGTTTTTGTAAAAGTGGTATATCTTTTGATAACGCTGACACTCATACGATGCTAAGCCTTCCTAAATACAGTAAATACAGTCTTACAGTTGAAGTGGCTTTCATTAAAGGTATATTATTTATTGCTGTCATTATCCTCGTGAACTGTGGTTAGACTAAAGTCCCCATCTCTTCTGTATATCTGCCACTAAAGAACTTTGATGTCAGGAAAGGCATACAGCCTTAAAAATTTCTACTTTAATTAAATCATGATGATGAGATAAAATAATGAGTTACAAAGCATGGGCAGGGAAGAATCCACAGTAGTAGCTCCCTGTAGGTACTCCTGGGGGGACCCAGCTGACACACCTATGGCAGAAACCAGAATTATGATGGCAAGGGTGAAAAAAGTGGGGAAGTAAGGGGTGTGAAGGAGAGTGTATTAAGACTGTGACTTGGAATATTGGGAGTATGACAGAAAAATAAAAATCAGTTAAAATTATGTTAAGTTTTGAACAGAAGGAGACGAGGTGGAAAAGGTAAAGGAACAAGAATGCTCAGTGGAATAGTAGAAAGCAGAAGTTTTCCCTGACAGGGGAAAATGATGTCTGAAAAATGGGCAGATAAAGTGGTAGCGGTAAAGACTGTGAATAAATATGTTGAAGTGGTTATGATGATTTTTGGTAAATGAGTGATGAGCATAGTCTCAGAATATGCCCCACGTGCTTGCATGATGCAAAAACAGATAAGTTTTGGGACAGGTTGATGGAGCTGACATCTGGTGTGCCTCTGGAGAAAGTGAGTATAATGGGCAGCAACTTCGATGTGTTGGAGCCAGTGTTGGTGGTTATAAGGGAGTCCATGGGGGTACCAGGAATGTAAAGAATGAAAAGATTCTAGAGTTTGGTAAGGCAATGGAAATGGCTGCGTGCCATACCATATTTAAGAAGGAGAAAATCAACTTGGTAATATAAATCTGGTGGTGTAAGGAGCAAGACAGATTGCTTATTGGCAAGAAAGATGATCAGGGAAAATGGTATGTAAGTTTAAGGAGAGATGTGAGAAGCACAAAATGCTGAAAGAATGATTGCAAAAGGGAATGAGGTTTCACAATCCTAAGGTATAAATAGCAAGTGGGAAGCAATGGAGAATATCTGGGTAGAAAGAAAGAAAGTCTGCATTTATACAAAGTGATTGTTGAAACACAAGGAGACTGTGGTAAAGTGAAGTCCATGGATGTTTGGAGTTTTTAAGAAATAATAGCTGCATTTGCATCTTCGTGTGAGGGACAATGGTATCATGGCGAGAGGTTCCCGTGTGCGATACAGGAGTGGATGGCCCTGCCATTAGTGCACAGGTGTAGTATCATCTGCAACCCTAATTAACACCAGGAGCTGCTGACTGCCCACCTGTGCCACATCTGGGATTAATAAAGTGTCTATCTATCTATCTATCTATCTATCTATCTATCTATCTATCTCCATTCTAAAAAGGAAGTGTGAGTGCGAGAAGAGAAGATCAAAAAAGACTGAGGTTAAAGGGAGAAAGAAAGAGAGAAGGCAGGACGTGGAAGGATCTGGTACGAGCGAGCAGGAGGGAGCAGACTCGAAAGAGAGAAGGCAGGCAGCTGAGAAGGAGAGCCGCTTGAGCAGTATGAGAGGCTGACACCTGGTTTGAAGGAGTGATCGCTCTAGCCGAGCAACTCTGGGAGCCAGACTGATGTGCAAGGGAAGACAGGGAAGGCAGCAGTTGTCGAGGAGGCTTGAGAGGAGAGCTCCAACGTAAGCACCATGTCCGTTGGAGTCCCAAGCCTAAGTCCGGAGAGGGAGCCAGATAGTAGCCATGGGACAGCAGGCACCCGGACCTGTGGAAGGTCAGCTATGTGTGTCAGTAGGGCGGTGACTCTACTGCAAGGCCAGTATGGGATACTTCCAGTTGATTTTAACCTTGTTTTGAATGGATTTATTTATTCTGATTTTAACCTCCACAGATACACCTTTTTATGGATTATTTATTTATTGAACTATTTTGTAAGCACTGCACTTTTTGAACTTGGTTATGGTACTAACAATGTCGGGTACAAGACGCTCCCAAAAGCGAAGAGGGAGCAAGGAACACAACTGCACAGTCACAGAGACATGATGATGACATGCTGAGACAGAGACAGCAATTTTGGAACATGCTGTAAGGAAGGTGGCAACACAATCCATGAGGAAGCAAGAAAAGCTAGAAAAGCAGTTGGAAGAGCACAAAAGCTTAAGGAAGAGAAAATAATGAGAAAGGTGATCAGGATTGCAATGCAAATGGCAAAAGAGAATCTGCTGAATGAGGGGAGCAACCGGAATAATGAGGTTCATTGTGAAGAAAGAACATTTGCCCAGAGGTGATTTAACACAGAAATGTTAAGACTGAGGAGAAAGACAATCAGTCATCTGTAAGGGAAGCAGGGAGCAACTGAAAAACCGAATAGAGAAACAAAAATAGAAGTCACCTACTGATAGTTGGATGTTTACCATCTATGTACAAGAGAGACTCTAAAAAGAAAACTTTTCTTAAGTATTGGCTTGCTGGGGATATCTTTCTGGCACCTTCACCATAATCCAGAGCGGCCAAGACTTTACCTTTTGGGCTATTTTCAAATTTTACATCTGTTGAATCAATTTAATAGCTGTGATTTCATCATGTAATCTTACAGTGGTGTGAAAAACTATTTGCCCCATTCCTGATTTCTTATTCTTTTGCATGTTTGTCACACAAAATGTTTCTGATCATCAAACACATTTAACCATTAGTCAAATATAACACAAGTAAACACAAAATGCAGTTTGTAAATGGTGGTTTTTATTATTTAGGGAGAAAAAAAAATCCAAACCTACATGGCCCTGTGTGAAAAAGTAATTGCCCCCTGAACCTAATAACTGGTTGGGCCACCCTTAGCAGCAATAACTGCAATCAAGCGTTTGCGATAACTTGCAATGAGTCTTTTACAGCGCTCTGGAGGAATTTTGGCCCACTCATCTTTGCAAAATTGTTGTAATTCAGCTTTATTTGAGGGTTTTCTAGCATGAACCGCCTTTTTAAGGTCATGCCATAGCATCTCAATTGGATTCAGGTCAGGACTTTGACTAGGCCACTCCAAAGTCTTCATTTTGTTTTTCTTCAGCCATTCAGAGGTGGATTTGCTGGTGTGTTTTGGGTCATTGTCCTGTTGCAGCACCCAAGATCGCTTCAGCTTGAGTTGACGAACAGATGGCCGGACATTCTCCTTCAGGATTTTTTGGTAGACAGTAGAATTCATGGTTCCATCTATCACAGCAAGCCTTCCAGGTCCTGAAGCAGCAAAACAACCCCAGACCATCACACTACCACCACCATATTTTACTGTTGGTATGATGTTCTTTTTCTGAAATGCTGTGTTCCTTTTACGCCAGATGTAACGGGAGATGAGATGAGCCCTAATGTTCTTTTTGCTTAACAGTGGTTTGCGTCTTGGAAATCTGCCATGTAGGCTGTTTTTGCCTAGTCTCTTTCTTATGGTGGAGTCGTGAACACTGACCTTAATTGAGGCAAGTGAGGCCTGCAGTTCTTTAGACGTTGTCCTGGGGTCTTTTGTGACCTCTCGGATGAGTCGTCTCTGCGCTCTTGGGGTAATTTTGGTCGGCCGGCCACTCCTGGGAAGGTTCACCACTGTTCCATGTTTTTGCCATTTGTGGATAATGGCTCTCACTGTGGTTCGCTGGAGTCCCAAAGCTTTAGAAATGGCTTTATAACCTTTACCAGACTGATAGATCTCAATTACTTCTGTTCTCATTTGTTCCTGAATTTCTTTGGATCTTGGCATGATGTCTAGCTTTTGAGGTGCTTTTGGTCTACTTCTCTGTGTCAGGCAGCTCCTATTTAAGTGATTTCTTGATTGAAACAGGTGTGGCAGTAATCAGGCCTGGGGGTGGCTACGGAAATTGAACTCAGGTGTGATACACCACAGTTAGGTTATTTTTTAACAAGGGGGCAATTACTTTTTCACACAGGGCCATGTAGGTTTGGATTTTTTTTCTCCCTAAATAATAAAAAACATCATTTAAAAACTGCATTTTGTGTTTACTTGTGTTATATTTGACTAATGGTTACATGTGTTTGATGATCAGAAACATTTTGTGTGACAAACATGCAAAAGAATAAGAAATCAGGAAGGGGGCAAATAGTTTTTCACACCACTGTATTTGTCAAATTCAAGCCTTGTTTTTGGAATTTTTTTCTTGTAAAGTAACTTTTGTTTGTAGACACTGGAATTTTTAGTTAGTTAGTTAGTTAAGGATTAGAGTTGGTCACTAAGCCCTGAACAGTTTTTTATTCTTATTAAATCTTGCTGTGAGTGACAAAGTAGTTCATGATCCTGTCCTGAAAAGCCACTGAGATGGAAAGCTAGTTTGAAATTGAAAGGCATTAAAATTAAAAGCAGGAAAGACCAGGGTGATGAAACTAATTCCAATGCAGATGTAAAGGGTAGCCTGTGGGTGACAAGCGAGACAAATTTTGCTTCTGTACTGCCAATTACTGATGTAATATTATTTGTAAAGTTAGATACTTGAAAATGGAGCTTTTCTGAAAAGAGAAGGGAAGTTCTACTATTAAGGTGAATGTTCATTGTAGATGGATGTGTGAGAACAGTGGTCATAGCCAGGGTGAGAGATGTATTAAAGAAATTTTGTGAGCTATGCCCCATTCTTACTTCTAAGGACTCGTTTATACTTGACGCTCAGAATGCACCCTCATCATGGCTGCCATGCGTTCTCAGCGTTCATTTGATGCATCCTCTGAGCAGGTCCTCAGAAATTAACGCGACACGTGCACGAGTTGCAGTACCAGCAAAAAGTCGGGGGGCGCAGTGTGCTAAAAGTTGGAATGTGACATCAGAGTCTCTGTTTACTATCTACATGTGACAGAAAGCTTTGTGGATCCTATGAGATCAGTGTGCGCTCTTCGATGTTTGATGAATGGTTCGATGTGGTGAAGCAAAATGCCAACATACAGATGTATTCATGGTGCTTTTATATTCAAGCGTCGCATATTCCCGATCATAATGACATGATACATTTTAAAAGTCTCACATACCGTCTTCTGTGCTGTCTTTTTTTCTAGGGCTTCCATCCGGTCCTGACAGCAGCGGATCACCACATCGAGCAGATTAAATGTATGATATTCCAACTCTCTGCACATTTAGAATCCTTAGATTTATACTTGATATCACTTTCATGATGAAATGCATTAAAGTAAGTATGTTACATGTTACAGATAAATCAGTAATTTCGTTTAAATAATGAATACTGTTAATAATTACACACATAGGGGTGACACGGTGGCGGATCGTTAGCGCTGCTGTCTTGCAGGGAGTCACGTCACTGATATTCCCTGCCTGGAGTTTACATGTTTTCCTGCTGGGTTTTCTCAGTGTGCTCAGGCTTCCTTCCAAAGATATGTAGATTTGGTTACACTAAAATGACGCCAGTGTATGTGAGTGCTTGCTTTCACCTTGCGATGAGCGGAGGCCCCATCCAAGGATTTTTTGTGCCTCGTGCCCAATGCTAGCTGGAATGGACACATTCCTGGATTGATGGATTTAATCATTATACATCCTTTTCAGAGATATTGCGGTAAGGTGTCATCGGAATTTAATGGTTGTTCCAGGCAATTCACAACACAGCGAACCTGAACCTGTTCTCACCGTGATAACATCTCGCACTGCCACCTGGTGGATTCCTCCAGATTTATGTAAAGTACGCACACAAGTATAAACAGTACAACGCTAGCGTAGTAGGAGCATCCGCTGCAGCATGCGTCACATGAAGTATAAACCTGGCCTAAAAGAGGATGGGCAACATTTATGAAAGCTGTGTTTAAGTAGTGTGATCTATTAGAATCATGTATGGACTGATGAAAGCAGGACCTTTTAATATTGGCCTGTCACTGAGTGAGAAGATGATGAATGCCAAGTTATAAGGAAGACCTAGAGTGGAGGAAATTAGTATTGTGCGGAGTAAAAAAAGGCTAAGACATTCTGAATATATGAAAGGCAGAGGATGACTGGATAAAGAGGTACACCAAGATGGAGGGGTTGAGACCAAAAGGGGGTCCAAATATGTCATGGTAGGAGGTGGTGTAGGTATAAGATATGAAAACAATAGGTCTCAACCCCAAAAGACACCTAGGGCCAGGAGAGTAGAGGAAAAAAATTTGGGGATTGGCTAAACTGGGTAGACCAAGAAAAGTCCATTAAATCAGTGATGATGAAGAACAAGTTATTGCTACTACAGAATGCAAATACAATATATTAAGTGGCCAGGATTTTCCGATTTATTTGTGCTTTTGAGCAGCATTAGGCACTTGTATGACAAATTCTGAATAACCTGTTATTGGGGAAGACAGGTATTAGGTTTTTGCATTTCTGTGCCACTGGCGCAAGATGCTGACATGAGATAAGATTTTTAGGAATGGCCTCAAAACCCTTATTTCACCTTTACAAAATGCAAAAGACTACTGCTTGTTTGTTTGATTAGCTAGCCTTTTTTCCCTTTTATTCTGCATTCTTAAAAGTTCAGAAATACAATATTTACATTCAGACTGTATTCACTTTTTGCAACAGCTTACTTTCTTCTGTTTATTTTACTAAATTTTATATCATTTGTCACTTCAATTGTATCCATACACTAACAGTGACATTTTTCAGGGTCGTGAAAATAGATATTGCTAACATTTTTCTTAGGTTATACAGGATGCATTTTTGCAAAATTTGTTACCCTTCTGGATCAGCTTGTCAACTATTAACTAAAGGACAGATGTTGCTGGGCATCATTTATTTTAATCAGTTTCAAATTAATTTGCTTTCTGGTCTATTTAAACAAATCTGTGTCTTTATGTGAACTCATTAAATAACTGTTTGTATTTGTGCTTTATGTTTTACCTGTGTACTTATCACAGTGCTCTGCACCTGCATTAAGTGAAGCATACTATACAAAAATAAACTGAATATTAATATCATATTACACCACTGTGTTTTTTTTCCAATTTATACATATTTATTTTCTATCACTAGGTGGCTTGCTGAAGATTATGATGGTTTTTGTTTTTTATTAAGCACATCACTCTCATTTCAAATTGTTGAAAAGGGAGCAGTGTTCTTCCCAGAAATTTTTTCCAGCTGGATGGCATGAAAAAGTACCTGGGTGGGGCGGAACGGGGAAATTTGGTGATGGGGAAAATTAAATGCGCACTATTTTTTATTAGTTTATTATATTAATTATTTTCCAATGCTCAATATGACTTACTTTTTTAAGGTCTGACACTTGTGCCAGAATATTTTTATTAAATTTAAGAAGTATCCAATTCAGGATCCTGCAACCCTAACAAAAATTATAAATAACAATTGTTATGACATAAACCAAGAGGCACAAGTATTGTCGCTGTCGGGAAGAAAAATGAAAACAATGGATAAAAAAATATGGGAAACCTAATGAAGAAAAATTAAAAAATATTCTTCAAAGCCAACTTGCACATGCAGAAGGTGTCTTCAGTTAAATATTTATTTTTCTTTTCTTCCAAGAAGCCCAGTTGTCTGCAGCTTTCCCATAATCAAAGTCCCCAGGATCTGGGCCCTCCAAGGAGATCAGCATGAGATTATTTAGCGTGCTTTGATTCATGTTATATCTCAAACATGTCTTGATTCTTTTAAGGGCAGACAACCCCCTTTCACATTCAGCTGTGCTCACTGGGATCACTAGCCCAACATGAACTAGTTTGGGTAAATTTGGAAATTACTATTTGAGCTCTGATGTTGTTGCCATTTTTAGTAAAATCTGTTTTGGACTGAAGTCTTTGTATGATTGACTTCTGATCATTTTTGACGCAACTCTCCATTCTTGCCTGCCACTTTCAAATTTTAAAATTGGAGGGCTACCATTTTTGGAGTAAAGATCGAAAAGAATTTCAGCAGACTCACTTGAATCGTGAGTTTCTGCATGAAAACCTTTGAAAAGCTGGAAATAATTGGCATGTCAGGGAATCTCGCATCTAGGTGCTTGACAACCGTCTCTAGGTATTTATCATAGATTGCAGTTTTGAATGACATTACATCACTCTGTGAATAAACAGTGCGGAGATCTGACCATTCTTCCGCCAGACAATGATGAAGGCTTTGAAAATATCTCCAAGGAATGTCTTTCAACCCCATTATGGACAATATTGTGGCGAGCAAAACTGGCTCAATTTTGGTATGACTGACATCTTGCCTTTGTCAAGCCTTAGATACGTTAGACAACAAAGGTAATATGTCTGAAAGCATCATCAGAGAGGAAACAAAATTGAACGTTTTAATACATCTGCTTAACACTAGAATTACCAGAGCCTACGAAAAAACTCGTAAATCCGTCCCACCTTAAATCGCGTCTTAAAGCCGTTTGCACATCTCCGCCAGAGTCTTTTGTCATCTAAATGTGATGATAAACAAAAGCTACTAGCAGCCAGCTATTCCATCCCCCCACCGACTTAGAATGAACTCCTAGCTCATGCCTTGCCTTGATTTGATTATTTGGGATTGAAGTGGAGTTTTACAGTGGAAATAATTCTAGCGTTATTTGGAATACACGCATTTCATGTGTGTTCCGTTTCTACAGTATAGTAGTCTGTGCAAACACATTTTTAAAACAGAAACGTTTTTCATATTCTAATAGTAAATGACAAAATGTAGGCATAAACTATATAACGTATGAAGCCTGAAGTCCATATATCAAAGAAACACTTTCACAAAAGGTACAAATAAGAGAACACGTGCGCTTTTCTTCAAAACAGCCGGTGTAACTTATGATACTGGTAGAGGTTAGCTTTTTTTTTTTTTTTTTTAATTCACTTTTCATTCTCGCAGTCGATGCATACTAACACCCCCCCCCCAAAAAGGGTTCTGACACATAAACGCTGGCGAAGCTGCCTTCCTTCGCATCTCACCGTCACTTGATTTTCTTTTTATTCAGTGTTATTGAGTGTTCCTGCCAGTCCCCACATGTTGCTGTATGCTGTTTCTTTTGTACTCCAGGACATGCAGAGGAGAGAATGATTTCATATTATTTATGCTGTTTTCACATAAAGACTGCAGTATACTCGTGACTGCATTCTCGTACCAATGCACTTTTTCCATCACCTTTTCCTGTAAGAAGCAATGTACTCACTTCTCTCTATGCTGTGGTTTCTATTACACACCTGAAAGAGACAATATATGTGAAAACTTCATCGCACTAATGCAATATTATTTGAAAACGAACAGCGTCATATCAGGTGTGAAAATTTTATGTGAGATACGAAGAAGGCAGCTTCGCCAGCGTTTATGTGTCAGAACCCTTTTGGGGGGGGGGGGGGGGGGGCGTTAGTATGCATCGACTGCGAGAATGAAAAGTGAATTAAAAAAAAAAAAAAAAAGCTAACCTTTACCAGTATCTCACATAAAATTTTCACACCTGATCTGACGCTGTTCGTTTTCAAATAATATTGCATTAGTGCGATGAAGTTTTCACACATATTGTCTCTTTCAGGTGTGTAATAGAAACCACAGCATAGAGAGAAGTGAGTACATTGCTTCTTACAGGAAAAGGTGATGGAAAAAGTGCATTGGTACGAGAATGCAGTCACGAGTATACTGCAGTCTTTATGTGAAAACAGCATAAATAATGTGAAATCATTCTCTCCTCTGCATGTCCTGGAGTACAAAAGAAACAGCATACAGCAACATGTGGGGACTGGCAGGAACACTCAATAACACTGAATAAAAAGAAAATCAAGTGACGGTGAGATACGAAGGAAGACAGCTTCGCCAGCGTTTATGTGTCAGAACCCTTTTTGGGGTTTGCGTTAGTATGCATCAACTGTGAGAATGAAAAGTGAATTAAAAAAAAAAAAAAAAAAAAGCTAACCTTTACCAGTATCATAAGTTACACCGGCTGTTACAGACTGAAATGAAATTTATGTTGTTATTCTAAAATTGTAAGAATAAGAGCAGTTCATTTCTCGAAGTGGAGCCGTGTGGGATCGAACTCGCCACCCTCTGATCCCCAGTCAGGAGCTGATACCATTACGCCACCACGGCAGTAGTAGTAAGAATGTCAATGTGGCATGCTAACGCGGCTTTTTTTTTTGTGCAGTTATATTTTTGAATATTTTTTCTTATTTGTACCTTTTGTGAAAGTGTTTCTTTGATATATGGACTTCAGGCTTCATACGTTATATAGTTTATGCCTACATTTTGTCATTTACTATTAGAATATGAAAAACGTTTCTGTTTTAAAAATGTGTTTGCACAACCTACTATAGAAATGGAACACACATGAAATGCGTGTATTCCAAATAACGCTAGAATTATTTCCACTCTAAAACTCCACTTCAATCCCAGGTAATCAAATCAAGGCAAGGCATGAGCTAGGAGTTCATTCTAAGTCGGTAGGGGGATGGAATAGCTGGCTGCTAGTAGCATTTGTTTATCAGCACATTTAGATGACAAAAGACTGTGGCGGAGATGTGCAAATGGATTTAAGACGCGATTTAAGGTGGGACGGATTTACGAGTTTTTTCGTAGGCTCTGGTAATTCTAGTGTTAATCCTTCAGCTGTGATGTCATATCGTTCAGTGGCCTCTCTTTCCAGTGCAGCTATGACATTCATCATACACTGTCGTACTGACAGTACTGCATAGTCATCAGACAGCGATGTAGTGTCACTAGCCATTTTGACCTTAATCTTGGGAATGTTCAGAATATTTTGGATTTCCGTTAAACCAGCCATCCTAACAGAAGAATTTTGGAAGAAATAGAACAGCTGCCTTAAGATGTCGTTCGGTTTTGTTAAATAAGGTACAGCAGCTGCTGCTACTTGAGCACTTTCAAGGGCCAATAGGTGGTTTACACAGTGGCAGTTGACCAAGAGTCCAGATGTTTTATCTTTAACCAGTTTTACCACACCTTTCTGTTTCCCAATTATAACAGCCGCTCCATCTGACCCTAGTCCAACCAGATTAGCAGTTTTCAAGCCTAGGTGTCCATAGTCTCACTCAATGTGTTGGTTATAGTCTCCGCTTTGCCCTCAATCATATTGCTGGTTGATACAAAACTAATTCTGACCTCTTTACTGACCTGGCAAACATATTTAATGTAAATAATTAAATTGTTTTACAACTGAGATGTCTGTGGTTTCATCACACAGAATACTGAAAACATTTTCAGAATGTATATTTTTCAGCATGTTAGACTTTATTTCTGATGCTAAGACATCAGCAGCTCCTGCATTATTCTTTCAGAGGTGTAATGTGCATTTTTACCAACAATGAGATGTTGTAAAAAGGAACAACCCATTTCTTTACAGTTTTCCAAAAGCTTTTCAAACAACTTATGTGGCAACTCATTTTATGCCAACAAATACATTGATATTAAAGCTCCCACAAAGGCATCTCTCTGTAAGTTATTTAACACAGATACAGATCTTTCAATTTGACCGATTCCAGTTTGCTCTAGTACACGCTTTCCTAAAAGGTCAGCAGAAGACTCAATGTGTGTTTTACTTTTTTCATAGTCCAACATGCTTTCTTTTCGAATTCTTGTGCATAGCACATTTACCCAAGGTAACTCCCTCCTTGGGGGGTGTGTGTTTGAATATTTCATGCACAATGAGCACCACATACCATTTTCTTTGACCATTAGCCAATCAAAATCTTTAAACCATTCTTTGTTTATGCCAGATAAGCGGTGCTTAGATTTATCAATTGGCAGAGTGTGTGCTGAAGTGATTTCCCCTGATGGACCAGCCTCCGCAATGTCTGTCTGAAATTGCCACATCAGGAGTTGATGCCGCACCTTCATTAGTTTGTGGCATCTCTTTTCTGAAATAACTGAGCAGTGTTGTTTTCTGAACACTTTTTTACTCATGTTGGCAAAACGTTTGGAAAAAAAAAAGTACCTATGAATAAGACTTTTGAGTGGGAAAGTGGGAGCCTGTTGGATATTCAATGCACACTTGCACTACGGCAGGGCAAGATATGAACAAAAAAAGGAATGGCAGATGGGTCACTTTAATAAAACCCTCAGCAATTCAGTAACAAAACTTTTGCTCAGGACACCGTGTGCTGCAAGGGCTTCTGCACACTTTTTGCAATATGGACGCAGGTCCAAATATGAGCAAATATAAGAACAGCAGAGGGAGTCACTTTAATCAGAAAAACAGTGAGTGTTACAAGGATTTTTGCACACAGAACACACCTAATGCTTAAACAACTGTATACATATTGGTTTGCTATGTACTGAACAAGAAGAGAGCAGCTGTAAGCTTAGCAGCACTACACAGACTGCACTGACAATGAGAACAGAGACGTCACTTCCTGATTCCCTTTTTCTGATATCTGACAGGCTGGTTCCACTAGTTTTTTTTTTTTATCAATCCTCCTCTCGCCTGCCCACCTCCACATCCTCTTTGCTTGTGAACTGCCACTCCGCCCCCGCTATTAGCATGTACAGCCCCCTCTCGCCCGTCCACCTTCCCATACTCCTTGCTACGGTATTAAGCTGCTATGCCCCCGCTATTACCATGTACAGCCCCCTCTCGAAAGCCCACCTCCCCATACTCTTTGCTTGTGAACTCCGCTCTGCCATGTCCCCGCTATTAGCTTGTTCAGCATTGAGTGATCGGAAACATCCCGCCCTGCGTCTCTCCCCTCGCCACTTGCGATCCTGCTTCTAAACCAGGGGTGGCGAACTCCAGGCCTGGAGTGCCGCAGTGGCTGCAGGTTTTCATTCTTACCATCTTCTTAATTAGTGACCAGTTTTTGCTGCAGATTACTTCTTTTAATTAACTTGACTCAGGCCCCATAGTTGTTTCTTTTTCTTTAATTAGAAGCCAAACAATAATGAGACACAAAACAAGCCACCACATGACCAGCTCCCCTATGCCCATTATACAATATCTGAAATTAAAGAGAGGTGATGGTCTTGGTAAGGTTGATCTCTCAGGTCACCAAAACATTTTGACGGTGCTCTTAGAAAGAACAGAAAAACAACAGTTTTCGAAATGTGTGCTATGGCAGAATGAGAGCAGCAACAAGCCATGGAATTAAATAATGGGATTAATTAGCAGCAAGAATTTGCTTCTCATTAAGAAAGAGACTGGAGTGAAATTTGGTTGGAGTTTGAAGCCCCAGTTTAGCTGGTCATCTGTTAGCTCGTTTCACATCTCATTTCTGCTTGGCTGTCATTTAATGAAGAAAGGAATCAATTCATAGGGCTGAACTCTTCTGACAGGGCTATTAAAGTGATGGGGAAAAAGTTAATTAGCAGTGAAAACTGGTCACCGATTAGAAAAAGGGTTAGAATGAAAACTTGTAACCACTGCGGCACTTTAGGCCTGGAGTTCCCACCCGCCCGCTCGTCCCTTGCCATCTCTGCAGATCATTAGATCTGCCTGTGCCTGTAGATCTGCGGCTGTCATCTCACAATGTCATGCGAGATGACAGCCAGGGCACTCAACTAAATTAGCTGGGTGAAGCACACAGCTAAAAGACGCTAGGGAGAACACTGGGGAGTAAAGGTAAAATGAATTTGAATGGCAGTTTAGGGGTAAATTTTATTTACTATGTCAGACCTATTTATGCAGATAACACCGTTTTTTGGTTAACAGAAACATACGCTCATTTAAAAAAATAAGAAGTATGACCTGTGTAAGAAAGATCTACACATCAAAATATTTACCACTAGCCAACCCGTGGCGTAGCATATGCCGCATAATTATGTATTGATGGGTGAACACTTCCTGAAAGAAACAGTTGTCCAAATGGGGTGAGTTTGAGGATACGACTGTAATTGAATGAAAAGATGGAACTCTGGAGAGAGCAACATACAATTGTCCGTGACTGAAAACTGGGTTTGGCAGATACAGGCATATCGTTTTTAAAGTGTGTCCCTGTGCCTTATTAATTGTCATTGCAAAGGCCAATCTAACAGGAAATTGTCTGCGTGTAAACGTAAAAGGCAAATTTGAATCTGATGGGGTCAGGGATTCTCTCTCTCTCTCGCGCCTGCGTGTGTGTGTGTGTGTGTGTGTGTGTGTGTGCGCGTGCGTGCGTGTGTGTGTGTGTCTCTCTCTCTCTTGCGCGCCTGTGTGCTGTAAGTGAATGAAAAGATGGAACTCTGGAGAGAGCAACATACAATTGACCGTGACTGAAAACTGGTTTTGGCAGATACAGGCATATCTTTTTGAAAGTGTGTCCCTGTGCCTTATTAATTGTCATTGCAAAGGCCAATCTAACAGGAAATTGTCTGCGTGTAAAAGTAAAAGGCAAACTTGAATCTGATGGGGTCAGGGAAATCCGGGGAATATGGACGGTTTGTGAGGTAGGAGCTGCGATTGTTTTACACCCCAGTACATTGCGGTGAATGCTGAGAACAGTCAGTCTAGTGCCTTTACAGAGACTTCTTGCTGGCATGAGGTTTCTGAGAAGCATGACGACTGAACCAATTTTAAGTTTGACTTTATGCGGAGGCATGCCAGTGGGAGTAATGGCTGCCCAGCGGATCATGGGAATAATGCTGCCGGATCGCCAGTCGGCATCGTTTATGGTAGGAACTACGACGGTATGTGATCTTCTTCGAACCTCCGACTTTCGCTCTTGATTAATGAAAAAATTCTTGGCAAATGCTTTCGCTCTTGTGCGAATTGTTGGCTCTGTAGTGCGTGTTCCATGGTCGGCTGCTTAGTGAATTGTTGGTGGGCAGGGCTCTGTCTTGCGTGCATCTTGCTTGCCATGGACTTACTGAATTTATATATATATATATATATATATATATATATATATATATATATACCAAGGCTAATTAACAGGGAGAAATAATAGTCTCAAAATGTGAGATATATTTGCAGTATACATACGCAATAATAGACGACAATAATAATCAATAGTATATAACTCATCTAGTAAGGGCTTAACCGGAGTACTCTGTACAGCTTCTGTCTACATATTAAAAAAAAAAAGATAGGTAAAGACCAAAAGAGTTTAGTCTTTTAGGTTTAGGCAAATTGGAAAAAGGTGACATGATTGAAATATTTAAAATTATGAAAGGAATTAGTACAGCGGATCCCTGTTCAGCAAGAAGTTTGCAGGTTGATTCTGAATTGATGCAGCCTAATTTAAAATGGATAGGTGAATTGTTTTGCTGTTATGCCTGGCTAAAACAAGGATGAATTGATTTTGATAAAAGGATCAGCAGACAGAATCATGAACCAGGAATGGGTCAAAAGTCAAAACCCAGAAATCAAAGAAGTTAACCCAATTAATTAAACAAGAATATAAGTCAGAAAGTACAAGCAGGAAAATCAGGATCCAAAAAGAGCAAAAAAATAGCACAACAGTTCTTTACATGATGATTTAATTTTCAAACAGGAAGGAAATAGCTACTGAACTTCTGGGTTATAAAGTGTCACGTGTGTGATGTCCCATTGGGAACACACCCTTAGCAACTAACCAATGCATCCCTAATTCACAGTACCACAAAGTGGTGATGATTGTAAAAAAATGTTGCTGTGATATAAATACAATCATAACATTAAGAAAAAGATCAAAATAAATAAGAAGCACAAAATAATACATGCTAAATCTACAGAATTCATAATTTGATAAAAATACTTCGGAGGATGAATAAAAAAATATTTTGAATACAATAAATGTTCAAAATCTGACATGATGTAACATTTACAAAGTCATTATAGAAAGAATTTAATTGTGGGCTACCAAGTTGTCACTATGTCTGCTACCTTAAAAATTAGATTTGCAATTACTATTTTTTGTTTAATGTGCACTTCAGACTTAAAATCACCACACTTAATCTTTGATGGAAATGAAATAGCAAATTACCTTTTCTAAGACTTTATTGTGTTCCTCACTCTTCTGAAGCAGAGTTTTTGTGTGAGTGGTTGCCTTATCAAACACAGCCTAATGGGTGAAAAAAAAAACAACAAAGAAATGAACACACATACACTTATCCATAGAGTTTTGGATAACAATCATTAATATACTGTATAAATAATATACATAAGGTGTAAAAACATTGACAATTTATTTTTTTTTTTAAAATATAGGCAAATAATACAAGTTAAAACAGAACGAGAAAATACAAGTAGAATGATACAAAACTAATCTCCTACAGACGCAACATTATTTAGACATGCACAAATGTGTAAAAACAACATATAAGACAATATCAATATTAACCAAAAGGAGGAAAAAAAAAAAAAGACCAGAGTTAGGATTTAGGATTAAACACATTCTGCGGACACTCTTTTCTATATGTTTCAAAAAGTAGATTAATCAGAGGATTTTATGGCTTACCAGCACTCTTTCACCAAAACAAATTTACAATTACGAATGTTTCAGAAACAAAAATTAAGCTAATATTTAATTTCCCAATTAAGTCAACACACACTTTATATTAGGTTTATTCAACTTGAAATTTAATGCATACGATATGCTTAATTTAATAGACCATGCATTTCATATCAAGAAAGACCTCATATGTACATAATTGGTGTTGCCAAATTATTTAAATACCACCTTCACCTGATGATGGCCAATATAAATAAGTCTCATTTGAGTGAACCAAGTTGATTTACCAACTCACTGAAATGTCATGACTGAAATTAAAAATTGCTTCATTCCATCAGTTGTTTCAATCATGTTTAATTTGGCAAAAAGTGCAAAGTGACACTGGCAATGATCCAAAAATGCACCAGCACACCTGTAGTACTTTGAGTGCAAAATGTGCCTCATTTTTCAACCTTTTTTCTGCTGTTCTTCTTTGTAGTATATTGCAATTTAGCAAAGTCATACAAATGTTTATGACATACATACTCTCAATAAAAGTGTGTAAAGAGATACATTAAAACTGAGCAATAAACTAGGATTAAACAAAAAGTAGTTTTCATTGCCAAAAAGGAACAATTTTTTTGGTACTCTTGTAAGTCTTTGGAAGTTGATATCTTTTAATTGCTATCGCTTCTTGTTTAGTTTTAAAGCAAAAGGTTTAACCATTTACATATAGTAGATATAAATTTTAAAGGCTGCAAAAGAAAAATGTATATTCGTTATTGTTACATACACATTTTTAATAATTTACTTTAAAAAGCAATTTAGATTAATTTGCCTAAATATACTAATCTAATTTTTCAAGTGATCTGAAACACAATGAATGCAACGATCACAAACTATATTTGGAGAAAACTTGTCTGAGGCTTCTTTATTGTTGATAAACCATGAGAGATTAAAAGAAGGCATGACTCACTGAACATGCTATCTAGAACACAAATGTTCCTAAGATATTGATCTGTAAAAGTTAGTGAAACTTCAACAATACACATATTTTAAAATTAAAAGGGCTAAGATTAATTTGACACAGTTAATACCTTCCCCTCAACACAAAAACCAATGTGCTGTCTGAAAACATCTGTGCATTTTATCCATTCACCATTACCCGGCTCTGAAGGATCTTCAGTGCCTCATATTTTCCTTCAAGTTGTCGCTGAGTGACCTCAAGCTCACTTCTTAAATTTTCAGCTTCCTGTTAAGACAAACACAAATTCCAAAGTTACTGTGCCACAATCATTTTTTTTGATTCAAAGCTATAAAAACTTACCACATCCCTGAAGTTTACAACTTCAAAAAAAGCATCAGGTTGGTTTGTCATTTTGGATGCTGTATATGACTAAGTGACTGCTTGTGATACATTGTATTCACACTTAGGCAGAGTTCATACAGATGGCAGTCATGTAAGCTGGATGACTGAATTTTGGATGGCCGATAGGTTGGGGTGGGTGTCATGTTACTGGTTCTGGTTGTACAGGAAGTAAGCAAAGACTTTTTTAAGGAATATAATTTTATTCCCTGTATAAACAACAGAGGTTAAGACTGCAGCAAATGAATAAACAGTCACGAGTGAATATGCTATGAGGTGCTCAATTTTGTAATCAAAACAATCTGGATCTAAATTATTATGTACATGATGATTTTTTTTTTCCTTTCTGTCTCTACTATTATATGATATTAATTTCAGCCAATGAATCCTGTTCATGTTTTAGGAGTAGGTTTTAGTGCAGTGTTTGACATTATCTCTCTGTGCGAAAACACAACTATCCCACTTGATGTTAAATTATAGTAAATAGATTGGAAACAGGAGCAGACAAATTAGTTCAGCAAATACAAGACAGTTGTTCTATAACATGTGTGTGGTATTATATTTTTTACATTTATTTTAAACATTTTTATTTACTTAATATGGTAGCATTTAAGTGCTTACTGAACAGAAAAATTAAGATACAGAACTGTACTGAAAATTTATTTTGTACAGCATAGCATTTTAATTAGTTATTTTAAAAAAAGGAAGACTAAGGTTTTAAAGTAATTTAGTAATACTGACTGACCATGGTGCTGGACGAGTGGCGACATGCTGCATTTCGTTTAACACATGAAAGTAAGAAATTCACTATACTTTGCACTAGAGGTGGGCGGTATGGCCAAAATTCTATATCACGGTATTTTTCTAAATTCTGCTGGTTTCACGGTATTAGACGGTATTTTTTTCCTCATGCATGAGTGGATGTTAACCACATTTTCCACTGCAATTACTGCAGTAGACTGGCTAAGAAAAACTATTCGACTGTTATGAGAATTGTACATCGTACAAAAAGACATTTTAATGTGCACACAAGTATTAATCCAGGTTTGCATGGCCCCATAAAGTGATAGTTTTCAAGGGGGTGGCACTAAAGAGAAGGAATCACATTGCATGACAGATGCAGTCAAAATATAGAACCTTTAATTGAACAAATTTTGCAAAAGCTTAAACTATGATTTTGACAACATATTTTCAACCATCCAAAGAGGCATTTAGACTTAGTAAAATATCCAGAGGTGTTTGTCAAAAGTTGGATTGCACTGAACACGTCTTAGAAAAGGAATAAATAGTAAATATTTTTTGTAAACCAACTACACTTTCTGTTAATATTAACAATCTCTGTCCACTGACACGTTAAAGTGACTTTTTAAACAATTTTACCATCATTAAACTGCATAATATTTAAACTAATAAATAATAACAATAAAATACATAATAGTATTACTGATAGTTGCACCATTACTTCAAGGCTTCAAGCCCAGGTGCATTACACAGTATTCACCAAATTAAAATAAAATAAAACAAGTGCAACTTGGTGATGACATCTTACCAACTGTACCATCATTTAGGCAAACTGCATTAATATGGACCTTGCTTCAAGCTAAGCTATATACATAAATAATAAAAACTGCAACTTGCATTTATAATGCTGTTTGTGGTATAGCCCTATGGAAGCGCATTAGGGCCACTGTGAAGAAAAAAAAATATGGACACTGAAAAAAAAAACAAACTATATGTCAAGAATAAATTCGACATGTTGACTATGTCAAGATTAAAGTCGACATTTCCACTTTATTTTCTCATAGTTTATTTTAAAATTAAAGTAGAATGTTGTAAACTAAACTTCATCCTAAAATCAATGTTTAATTTACTAGATTTTCTCAAACCCCGTCATAAGTTAATGCAGCACATCAAATACTTTGTGTTAAGTGTTCCCCGACCCAGTCGTTAATCACTACGCTTCTTAAACTGACTTCCTCCGCACTAAGAGCAGGCGCCTGCAGCAATCACCGCACAGTATCCATTCACTTCATGATATTCCTGCTCTCTACCAAAACCCCAGTTCCTATCTTTCCTTTTTCTTTCTCCACATTACCAATCATCACACGATAAACGTCTTTGTGAAATTAAAACTAGTTATTAACATAGCCGACGGAGTGTTCAGAACTTTAAAAATATCTTCGTTATACATGTTTAATTATGCCATCCATTCAGAGTTGCGCCCATCTCTGAACGAGTCGCCACCACATCGCAGGATGAATACAAGCAAAACATACACTAGCAAGTACAAAAACAAGTACAACTTGGCTTGCAGTATTATCCAGTAGTATAGAAACAGTATTTACACATCTGACCTTTTAAAACTAAAGTATCTCCAGGCAACGGACGTGACTCCTTTTTTTCGGCAAAAGTTCTTCTGTTCATCACGTTCAACTTTACTTTTAGTTCAGTTTCGGAATGCTCTCTGTCCATTTTCACCGCGCGGCATACCTATGCTACCGCCCACTATTTGGTGGTGTAGCAGTGAAAAAGAGCCCTAGTACAACAAATCTGTGTTTAGCGGTGTAGCAATGAAAAAGGTCCCCACATGAACAGTTTCCCGCTGCGCCACGTTCCGAACGTCGTTTAGGCAATTTAAACCGGTGTTGCGGTATAAGAAAAATCCATATCATAAAAAAAATAAAAAACGGTTTTCGGTATGAACCGGTATACCGCCCAGCACTACTTTGCACATATATAATATTGACACCACGAATATACATGCCAGTAGATTTTACATACCAGAAATTACAATAGTTTACAAACATAGTAGAAAATAAAATTCATCCCACCATATAAAACTGGACTATGACAGCTGCTCCTTTGAAAGGGTTTTGTTGTCAGTTTTATAAACAAGGCCAAAATGTTCTTTACCAAATATGCAAAGTTTGCTATTCAAATTTATATATGTCCTCTTCCACTCCATGTTAAAATATGTGCATTAAGGTTGTCTCCCACATGTAATATTTCTTAGGCTGCTGGTAAAGATAGGCCAGAGGTAGGCTCAGGCATCTCAGTATTTTAGTCATTGGTATGGATGGATCCTAGGTACTGTGTTATGATTTCAATTAGAAATCCACATTAATTCCTATAAGAGATTCACTCTGACAGCACAACATATTTCTTGCTGAGTATTGTAAGAGATCAGCCTCGGCACAGACAGACACGGACTCCAGATGTCTTCAAAACACATAACAACACACAGTGCCCAAATCACAACACTATACTCAGTCCTTAGTTCTTCCCGTCAGGCCACCTCCACTCCTCCTCGTAAGCGCCGTCCTCTTCCACCCGACTCCAGTTCTCTGAATGGAGTGAGGTGGCCCCTTTTATAATGCACCCGGATGTGGTCCAGGTGCTCCCTGAAGCACTCCGGGTGTACCTGCTTCCTGCTTTGGCAGCACTTCCTGGTGTGCGGAAGTGCTGTGGCCCAAGGCTCCCGAGTCCTTCGGGCGCCCCTTGGGGGTGGCCATGGATCTCCACAGGGTTGAGCCTTCCAGTTCCGTGGCTCACACACAATCCAGGTTGGCTGCCCTCTTGCGTCCTGGGGAAGGAATTGCCCCACTCCCGGTCCCCTGCTTCTCTAGGCCTCCTGGTGGGGCCAGGTCCCCAGCAGTCTATCACAGTATATTACTAGCATAATAAACTTAAAAGGCCTGAGGAATTAAACAGACTTGGACAATTGGATTTGGAATCTTAAGACACACCTATGTGACAGTTATGTCACTTTGCTAAAAGTCCATTGCAAGAATTTTAAAGATTAATTCTTGAAAAACTATATAAACACAGTTTTGACTATATCCGATTCAGCCCATAGTAACCAGTCAACTCCTATTCAATGAACAAGCAAGTAAAAATTTGCCTGAAACTTCCTATTTCTCAAATTATTTTCAGCTACACCACAGTTCTCCTTTATCGACAACTGTTATGTGCAAAGTAATATTTTGTGCAACTTGATTTAGAAGTATAGTTAACAAGCTTCCATTTGTGTTATTGTCATCAACAAAAAACTCATTTTAAAGTAAACATCAGTATTCAACTCTGTTCATAATTCTAAAAGCTTTCACCATATCTTTACTTTTGCTCCCAGTACGTTTTGGCTTAGAATTCTCAATTCTTTAACACCTTCCTCTCTGTTTACACAATTCAGTTATAAATAACCTTAAGCAGCCTATCTGAAGACTTTGTTTAGAGCTTTTATTTCAATACAGATATGAAAAGGTACATTTCAACTTGGTCACCTAAATGCATTAAGCATCTAGGTCATTATTTCTTTTAAGTGAATCTTAAGCATATTTCAGTTTCCTAATCAGTGTTATTAACCAATATTGGCATAAAATCTGGTTGTGGACAGCGATGAGCCCATTAACTCTGCAATTTTCTTATTTCATATGGTCCACAATAAGCAATTAATTAAAACAAGATGTTCATGGTCGAAATCTGTATTGGCTGTCCTTTAGTACATTTTGTTTTATTGTTCCATGTACAGTATTACAAGTCAAGGTGAATGTACTCTAATTTACCAAAACTACCCTTTTTTAAAAAAAAGTTAGTGCTAGCCAGTTTTGAGACCTTGGGATCTACTCAAGTTTGCACTGAGTGACCGCCCAAAAATAAATTTTGCAGGCTTTTAGACACAATGAGTAATTTATTTGAGGACTCCAGAGTAAATGTTGTCTAGAGCTGACATTTAGCTTGTTTTTACCAGCACAAAGCTATACTACATACATACTCAAATGTTTACAGTATATAGCTCTAATATATCTAAGCTCTTTACTAACAAATACTTAACAAAAATAAGTATTCATATCAAAATTACGCTGACTGTCTAATTAAAATCTAAACCCATATCAATGTTTATGCGGGTGTGTATTAACCTGTGCACTGTGATGGTCTACAGACATGTCCAGGATTGGCACCTTCATTGCACCAAATTGTGTTGTGATAGGTTTTTGGCCAATTATATTCTTCATGTATGTGTTTTATTTTGAATACTGAAGCAGAAAAGCAAATTTATTATTTTTCTGATGCTTTTCTTTCCATACTTCACCTCCTTTACCACTAATATACTGAAAAGGGCGACTCGCACATTATTATCAATATTCTTCTCCAGCTGTCTTTTTGTAAATTTAAATTTTCTTCTAACGCCTCAAATGCCTAATGACTAACGCTGCAGTAAGTTTTCTTGCTAATGTCTTTTCTTAATTTTTTCCTTTATTTTGTCACCATGCAGATCCATTGAGGAGAAATTTACTTTTTTAATGTTAAAATGGTCCGTTAATATGGGATATTTTTTTTTAACTTCTCTTTAATCATTCCTCAATAATCTAATCTAATATAGTGCCCATATGCCTTGAAAGTTTTATTCATCATACAACACTGCATCATGGTTGATTTCATTTGGCTTTTTTTTTTTTTTTAAACATTTAAGAAAGTGTCTTTAATTTCAAAGTGCAAACAAATTTCTGCAAAGTGATCTTAATTAATTGCAAATATAAAACAGAAAATAATTAATTGCGTAAGAATTCACTGTAATGTCAAAGTGAAAACAGATTTTTCCAAAGTGGTCTGAATTAATTATAAATGTAAAACAGAAATAATTAAATCGCAACAGATTTGACCCCCTTCTAGACAGTATTTAGTAGATGTACGTCTGACAGCAATTCTATCCTTGAGTTGATGTGCACAGGTCTCTCTCAGTTTTGCATATTTATACACTGCAGTTTATCCCCAAAATAGTGCCAGGTTGATTTTGGATTGTGAGACAACAGCTTTTTTCAAGTACAGCCACAAATTGTTAATTGGACGAACATCTACTGTTCTGTTATTCCCATGAAGCTATGGCTTTGTGCTTGAATTGGCTGTGCTACTGGAAAACCAATTTTCTCTCAAGGCACAAATTTCTTACAGACTGCAGAATATTTTCTTCCAGGATTTACCTGTATTTTACTGCATTCACTTTACCCTCTATCCTCACAGATCTTACAGGACTTGCTGCAGAGAAGCATTCCCACACAATGATACTTCCACCACCGTGTCTCATGGTAGGGATTGTGTGTTTTGGATAATGTGCAATGTCTGGCAAACATGGTAATTAGTCTGATGGCCAAAAGGTTCAATTTTGGTCTCAGACCACAGAACCTTCTTCCAGCTGACTTCAGAGTCTCCCATGAGCCTTCTTGCAAACTCTGCATTTTTTAACAGTGGATTCTCTTTGCTACTCTGCACAGTCTCTCCAGACTTAGTCACTGTAGCTGAAACTCTTTTACAGTTATCCTAGGTCATATGATGGCCTCCCTCACTAATCATCTTTTTGTATGATGACTTATTTCTGTGGATGGCTTGCTCTAGGTACATTTATAGCCCATTACTCATGACTGATTTAAACTTACTCTAAGGGATATTGAGTGACTTGAAAATTTTCTTGTATGCATGTCGTGATTTGTGGTTTTCAATCACTTTTTCACAGGGTTGCTTGTAGTGTTCTGTTGTATTTATTGTGGAGGTTAGGTCATTATACTGACTCGCCACAACCTGGGCCTTCCAAACAAGGTGCATATATATCACAGTCAATTAAATCCTCTTGACTACAGACAGGTGCTCTCCAGTCAATTAATTATATGACTTTTAAAACCAATTACCTGAACTGGAGTGTAATATTAAAGGCAGCCAATATTTATAGGAGTAATTATTTTGTGTTTTAAATTGAATACTTTTTATAGGAATTATATTTCAGTTTACCCAAGTTTTTAATGTGTTTTCCTAAATTAAATTCATTAGTCTTAGTTTGTGGTAATTCGAACTACCAAATGACTGCAAAACTAATTATACTCATGATCACTCGTTTATAAAGACTGAGTTACATAGACACTAGGCAAAATTAATTTGGAAATAAACCAACATACCTTAAGAGTAACCTGAGTTTTATTTCAGATCTATTTTGATTTCTTAAAACAATAGAAAGTTACAAATCCTTCATGAGCTGTTTGGAGAGCAGAAAAATAATACAAAAAAAAAAAAAAAAAAAAAGAGTTTTTGAAAGGCAGGGGTCAGTGGGAACTGCTTTGTCTCGAGTTGTCTGCAGTGTTGCTTCCTGGAAGTTAGTGCTACATTCTCACTGATTCTTATATACATGAATGATTTAGGAAACATTATAGAAATTAGAGCTTTGCAATTTGATGAATACAATCTCTCTCTCATTCATATATATATATATATATATATATATATATATATATATATATATATATATATATATATATATATATATATATATATATATATACTGTATATATATATATATATAAATATTAAATCCAACGTGTCCATCTGTCTGTCTGTGTCTGTCCACTTTTCACGAGAGAACTAAACGGATTTAGATCTGGCTAATTTCCAGAATTTTCTTGAACATTCTGCTTGATTTTGTGACTTCTCTCATTGTGCTAAGAATCATAGTTCATTTGTAGGAGCAACACATTTGCGCTAATCCAAGACAAAGGCTGCGGGCTGAGGGGAGGGAGAAGCGTGACGTCAGGTGCAGGTAGTCAGGCAGGGCCCTCCTTGCTGTCCTGTTTCACTTCTACAGGGGCGAAGCCAGGGGGACAGCTAGTTTATGATAAAGCAGGTGCTACTCAACAAAAACCTGATGTAAAATTTTAGTCAGTAGACATATTACTGATGAGGTTTAATATAAATTATCATAAGGACATGCACATGAAAAGCTGGAACAAAACAAATTTCATTAAAATGAAAGGGATAAAGCAATCTAATAGGAAAAGAATATATGAGCATAACCAGTATGCTTAGAGCGTAATAATTTTACTGGAGTTCCTAACAACCCATCCAAAATACTGGAGTACTGTACACAAACTGCATTTGCACTATATAATTAGAATCCAGAACTCTCACAAACAAAAAGAAAATGTAAATGTGATTACTATAAAAATTAAAATGCAAAACAGCTAATAGGCAATATATTCATTTCTATATTAAATTTTAAATCACCTCTGCAACTTCCTGCAGTCGTTGTTTCAGTTCCTCATTGGAAAGTTCAAATATAGCATCTATAAGAATAATTAAAAAAAAAAAAATTAGGACAGTCACCATAATTCAGCACTGTACAGATTCAAAAGAAAAAAATAAATATATATTTAAATGATAATTAAAAAATGAAACATCCATAGTGTTTACTGATTTCCTGCTGACACCAAACTTCTTAGTATTCAGTATAAAATATCTAGTACTAGGGTGTTGTACCGTGTTAGCCATTATGAATGTAGAGAAAAGCCAAGCAAAATGACACCTTTTATTGGCTAACTAAAAAGATTACAATATGCAAGCTTTCGAGGCAACTCAGGCCCCTTCTTCAGGCAAGATGTCATTGAAAGCTTGCATATTGTAATCTTTTTAGTTAGCCAATAAAAAGTATAAAATATGTACTACAATTTGATGTTGCCTCTCTGTTAAAAAAACAAATGTGTTAGTGGTGGCATCTCAGCCATGTTCTGGATGGTCAGCTTCTCCTTAGGTTATGTGGAAACAATTTTTACTCTGGTTTTACTTTTTAATTTTTGCTGAACAAGCCTTCCTTTCCCTTTTAGAGTGAGACCTTCCTTTTCCTAGCTGATGCCAATATACTGAAAAAAATAAAGAAATGGTAACCAATACTGCAGGCAGTGCCGATTCCCAATCTTCAGTTGATTCAATTTTTTCTTGCCACTCTATCACAAAATTGACTCCCAAAACCTCACTTTTTGCCTCATCAACCTAGCATGGATTATTTAACAATTTAATTGGTTGAACGATTTGCTTCTAACATATACAGTATAATGGTGTTTACAATTGTACTACTTTAAAGGTACTGTAATGCAGTGAAATTTTTCAGATAGGAACAGAAATAATGCTAAACAAATAAAAAGCAAATATAGACACATGCCACTTTTCACAAAACATTTAAAACAATTTTTATATTTATTTATTAGAGCTTGAAATATATAGAATTTCAGTAATGTATTAATGCTATTAAGGTTTTCTTTTTGGCATTTGTGGGTCAAATTTGTTATGCTTGCCTTAAGAACCATTTTATATGAATGGACGATGTTCACAGTAGGACCTGAGTGTACAGGCAGCAACTACAGGTACATATAAATAACTTAATACTGGTCAGGCACAGAATGAAATTAACTATCAACACACAGTTCAGCCAGCTAAAGCGATATCAGGTGCTGGGTTCACATGAACAATATTTCTATAAATCAATTGGAAGATGTAGGCTTACCCTTACTTTTATGGGTAAAGGACAAAGATGAGTACAACACCATGTAAGGAAACCAAGTGCAAGCTGTAAAAGTTGATATCAAACATAGTTATGGAGAGGCGCAGCATGGATGAGCGGTCTTCCAGGTTAAGGGAGTAGATAGCGTGAGATGCATAGTGAAGTCACAAAAGTACTATGTGATAATACAAGGAGGCCGATGTAAAAATCACACATTTTGTGTGCTTTATCACTTTTTAAATTTGTTTAAGAGAAAAGAATTAATTGTAACTAAAGTATTTTTCACCCTATTTTCAGTTTGAATTTTTTAAATCAAAAACAAATGTACATTTTCGCTTTCTTAAATTGACTATTCCAAAGAACATCATGTGAACTATTTAGAGTATATAAGTCCTTTGGTTTAAAAGATGGAATTCCCTTGTTTTGCATTCAATTGTTGTGTTAAATTATTATTTTTACATTACATTATTTCTGAAGCACTGGCTGCCTTACATGTATCCTATTAAAGACAACAATGAGTGGAATAGGCACGGAGGCAAATGACCATGAATGATGAGCTGAAGCTCCTTAACTATAAGACCTAGTAGTGTAATGATTAGTAAATAATGGATTAAAAAAAAAATGAAAATCTTCATGATAATGAATGTTAAAAACCAAGATACAAAACACCAAATTATGCCCATGTATTAATGCCTCCTGCATACCAATAAAATCCAGCAAACCCAGTTTTGAAATTTCTACTGCTATGACTTGCATCATTCTTGTCATATGTCCCAGTGTCTACTCCACATGCTGTTGTTATTATTATTGGGATACTATTAAAAAAATAAAATGCAGGTCGAAAAATAGCTAAATTATTAAGAAAATAACAGAAGCGAGTTATGAATTTTTAAACAGTGCAAAATATGAGTATCTCCAACTTTTAAGAATGTAAATATCACCTTTGTGGTGTTTTTAAACGCAGTGTAACTGTGTGACGGTGCGGGTCTTGCTCCTCTGAAAAGCTCTGGGAGCCTCTTGAACCCAACACCATCGGTAATGTAACCGGATGAGCTGTGCAATAAGGACAAAACACACTGGGAGCAAGAAAACAGTGAAAAAGGTTCAGTGCTTTTATTAAAAATACTCAAAACAAAACCAAAACAGTGTCCATTGTGCAGTGCTCAAAGTTAAAATATAAATAAGCCATAAAAACCAGTACAATAAGTGGAGGTTAAAAATCAGCAGTCCCTTTTTAAAAACAAGCCTGATGCTTTCTTGATTCAACTGGCAGCTCCCCTGCTTCTCCCATATGGGCCCTGCAACAGGGGAGTCGCCCTATCAGCAGGTGCGGCTGACCTTACTTTTGTCTGGTTGCTTTCAATACGCTGGCTCCGTACAGCTACCTTACCGTACCAAGACTTGGGTTCCCCAATGGCCAGGGGGCTCACACTGAGGCTCACCCTCCCAAGCCTTGACCCCCGCTGCCTTCTGCGGCAAGTCAACCTAGAAACAGCTCTACTAGAGAAACCACTTCCAATTGCACCTCACTGAGTGTCGGCCACACACTGCTCTCCATCCCAGCTGCCTGTATTCACCAGTGAGCTTGCGCTCGTGTTTGCTCCAGCCTGCACTGGCTTTTGCGGCCTCCTGCCTTCTTCTCTCCTTCACCTCCGTCTATTCTTTTTCCTTTCTTTATTTCTCCCTTCCGCACTCGCATTTCTCCTTTTTATACTGGGGACGTGGCACAGGTGTGGAGATTAGCAGCTCCCGGCATCAATTACGGACACAGGTGATCCCGTACCTGTGCACTTCAGTGGGCAAATGCCCACTCCTGCATCACACTTGGGGACCGCTCCTGCCACACTACCACACCCCCTCCTTAAGCTAGGAGTGCCGCGATTATTTATATAAAAACTGGCCATCCATTTAGTGCCGCAGACCCGCTATATCACAAACTGAAGAAAAAGTAAACCGCACCTCACTGCCATTCTCTCAATGCAGAATAAGAGATTCAGAAAACTGAACAATGGTATTGTTCTGTTTGGGAAACTTGTTGGAACAAAAACCTGCAGACACAAGGGGTCATCAGGACTCAGTTTGGGAACTATTGGCTTAGACTGTACTGGACTGAGATCAATGTACAGAATGAAATGCAGTCAAATCTTAAAACTTCTGCTCACAATGTAACTTGATCTTCATCCACCATGGGCAAAAATGGTAACCTTGCATTGGCTTTGAAACTACAGTGTTTTCTCAGTTTCAGTTCATCGTTCTTATGTACACTGCCATTTAAAAGCTAGTTGTATTATATATTATGATAATTAATTAACCATAAACACAAACTCAGTGTTGCAATGGAGAAGCAATATTACAATTCTCTACTACTGGTTGGAATCTTCAAACTCTATTACATCTTCGTTTATACTCCTGCAAGTTATGAGAAATGTTATACCAATGTTAGTTAGTTAGTTAGTTAGTTAGTTAGTTAGTTAGTTAGTTAGTTAGTTAGTTAGTTAGTTAGTTAGTTAGTTAGTTAGTTAGTTAGTTAGTTAGTTAGTTAGTTAGTTAGTTAGTTAGTTAGATAGATAGATAGATAGATAGATAGATAGATAGATAGATAGATAGATAGATAGATAGATAGATAGATAGATAGATAGATAGATAGATAGATAGATAGATAGATAGATACTTTATTATATCCATGGATTAAGCAGGCTAGATCTATGCTACGTATTAACACACACTATACTGTATGGGATGACTTTAAGTCTAAATCCTAACTGTCCTATGTCAGCTGTATTTTGGAAATACGTACTCTATATGCAAACAATTTTGAAAGAAGTCCGAAATCAGCTCAACCATATTTGATATTGAAAGAAACCACTACTTGCTGCATCTGCATCTCCGGTTAGTGCTTGAACGTTTATATAGAATGTAAAAAGATGCATTTGGAAAATCTGGTACTCCTGTGTCTTGCTCCTATATAGACACATACAAACCCTGCTTCTTTACTGGATCACAAAAAAAGAATGAACAGAAACTACTTTTAAAACTTGAAGAAGTTATTTAGGTTTTGACTACCACTGCTTAATGTTACTGAGGAGCAAAATATAGTCAGAGAGAAACAGCAGTTGAAATGAAGTATTAAGATGAGTAGTAGGTAAAACAAAAAGAGACAAGAAATAAAAGAATCCTTGAAGAACTGGAAATATAATCATTTATGGAATCCATACAAATAAACAGCTACAGAGGTATGGACATATAATAAGGATAAGTGAAACAAGGTATTCCAAAAAGGAATTTGAAATGAAGGGTGAAGGAAAAAGGCAGAGGGAAACACCTAGAAGTATATGGGAAGAAAATATCAAGGAAGCAGACAAAAAGACAGGGATGACCTTGGAACAAGCAGAGAGCAAAGCAAAAGACAGGAAAAAATATAATCACTGGATCAAGACCCCAAATTCATAAGTTATAATGCAGAGGAGATAAAGTATGCGAAAAAAAGAAAGTATGGAAATAATCGCCAGTTGTGAAAGATACGGAATAATGGAAGTAGTAGTTACGGAACTAATCCATATGAAAATGAACAACTGAAAGGTAAGCTCCATCATTGTCCGTAAGTATTAGCCTCTAAAATCTCAGTTATGCATTTGTTCACTGTAAAGCAAGTTATGAAAAACCCTGTCCCTATTTGAAATATATCCAATTACTAAGTCAGTTTGAAACTTTATTTGAACAACATTGTCTACCAAAAATGTCTAAAACTGTTTGAAAGTATCACAAATGCACACTGTCACAATTGCTCTACCCGCTCCCCCAACCATAATATGAAAGCCCACATTGTCACAATTTATTTTTTAAACAAATATGAATAATTTGAGAAAGGTATTCTTAAATAGAAATGTTTTTAGGGTATCTGCTAAAGTAAGTTTAACCAGTAGGGGTTTTAAGCGGATACAAAACGGACAAAATGTTCTCTTTCATAATGAAAATAAATATTCCTGAACTGACTCTGTGTGTTCATATTATGTCTTAACTAAATAACAGGTCCATAACGCACTAATGAACTTCCATTGTAAAGGGATTTAGTGTAAATTCTGACTAATGAGCATCTCTCTAGTACTACATTCTGCCTTTGGAGACAATTAACAGATAGAAATAAGTAACATAAAATAAGAAAAATGAAAGAAAATACTTGTATCTTCAATACTGTGACACAATAAAGACCTAAATGCTTTCATAATTTACCAGTGCTGTTGAGCCTCCAGCGGCCAGGGTTCTTATCCAGAGCAAGTTTTTTGCGGAACATGCTGTAAAGGGCATTATAGGATGTCCACTCAAAGGAGATGTTGCCATTTTCTTTAGGACTGTGAAGAATTTCAGGGGAAGAAACATCAAACTTGTCACTTGGGCTAAGGGGCAGTATCGGTGTTTTTGTAACCTTTTCATAAATTCCACCAGGTTTCCTCCCTAAGCCGTAACCAAGATCGCCCCCAGACATATCATCATCGGCCTCCTCCTTGCTACCATTCTGAACTTCCATCGTATTCCAATAAAATCTGAAGTTGAAATATCAGCCCTGGTGCAAGTGAAGACCCTAATGATCAAAGATAAAAAGAAAAAAAACAATATTATATAATGATATCATTAAAGGTCCACATATGAAGATGGATTTTAAATGCAAAAATAAATGCTGCTAACAATTATAGTGTGTGCAAAAAACACAAACAACTATTTGGCTTAACTACAAATCTGCAATCAACTTCGTGGATGATTTGTCCAGCTTGAGGAAGCACAGCTATCCTAACAAAATACAGGATATCTGTAAAAGATCATATGAAAACAAACCACAAATGTTTGATCAAACTTACATGTATGAAAAATAATGATTTACAAAACTGAAGTTGCACATTAATACTTAGTTCCAATATTTCACAATTACTGTGAATTAATAATTCTCCGTCTGATGTTAGCTTATAAGATTTTTTGAATTCTATACAGAAATGATTTGAGGGTGACACACCAATATTTCATTCTAACATATTTTATTTTGAGTGGGTGCCACAATTCTGCTTTATTGTTA
The DNA here is from genome assembly GCF_900747795.2 of Erpetoichthys calabaricus. Lineage (NCBI taxonomy): Eukaryota > Metazoa > Chordata > Cladistia > Polypteriformes > Polypteridae > Erpetoichthys > Erpetoichthys calabaricus. Next base: position 70,731,250 of record NC_041400.2, on the reverse strand, counting down.
GGAATACAGCAAAATGAATTTGTGAGCAATATTTTCATATCTTACACTTTATTTTACATGCAAAATACAAATTAAATGTGGGATGTAATTTGCTCACTGAATAATTGCACATGAAAAATAATCAAATAAAGGAATAGCAAGATTTTTTTCTTTTAGTTAGCACAAAAACTCAAATGTGCAAAATAATGTATTACTAATTTTTTTTTTTTTTTTTTACAATTTTTACTTTAAAAAAGTGTTCAGTAATTTGTTTCACTTTTAAAAGCAACATCCAGAGTATATATATAAAAAAATACTACTGCTTGCATTAATCAATTATGATTTTCTGTCCCTCTCAAGACTTCCTCTCAGAAACATTTAAAATAACATTTGGAAAGTAGTGCAAAAATGGACAGTGGCGATACTGAAGGAAGAAATAACTATACAGTATTCAAAAGTCGTATGGAGTAGAGTACAGAAAGATCTATTCATATTTGAATAATTGCCATTTTAATGGAAATCCTTTTTAGCATAAACAATATTTGTTTCCTACTTTGTTAATTTTACAGATAAAATGCAATCTAGACTGCAGTATGGAACTTTTAATACTCGTTTAGGAAAAAGAACACTTAAAAATTAAAGCAAAAGCCACAATTTAAAATACAGGACAATTATTTGTACAAGAATTTTATGTTATTATACTTCAGGGTGTAACATGGTCTTATATACAGTAGTTAAACATGGTTGTTGCTGTGTTAGATTTCCACTACTTCTGGTAATAGATCAAAAGAGAAACTTTATAAGGCATGGAGAGTAAATGAAAGCAGACATACGGAGTTAAACCTGAATTTACCAAAGCTGGATCACCTTTAAAGCTGAATGAATATGTATTCTTCTACTCTGAGAACTACAAAACATTCCAGTTCAAACTAATAGAGTGGAGAAGACAAAATGGAAAATAAAGCAGTTGCTGTGGCACAGGTCTTTGTAAAAAAGAAGTTTGACAATTGCTGTATTGAGTACAAATTAACTTCTAACACAGACACGCTACTAAAGTGATACTGCTAACAAGCAATAGTCAGGGTTGGACTGGGAAGTCACAAAACTGACACTTAGGAGGATTCTGTTACAAAGTTGTTAAACCTGTACAAACCTGAATTTCATAGTTTCATATTTCTGACTCCATGCCTAGAAAACTGCTGTTAACTTAAGATGGGTCTAAATGCAGCCATAATACCTATGACGTAGGTCAGGTAATGCCCACAAAGTCAGTCACAAAACGCCCTTTGATTCAGATAACCCTCCAACAATCCTAATCTTAACCATAATGTAATGTGTTGGACATTTCGTGATGTTGGAGCATTACTTGACTGACCTCATATGTACTGCGGTCTGCAATTACACTCTGTTGGTTAACTTACAGGTTACTGAGAGGCCAAGTCAACCTGAAACACAAGTTTTTTCGGAAACTGATGCCATGGACTACATATTATCCAAAGCCAGAGATAAACTAGCAAAACTGACAAACAAAAAAATATACTTGTATTTTTCTTACAAAAAAACAAAATAAATGACAAACAATGCAATGCACTACAATGACATACATGCAATACTTTATGGACATGCTAAGAAAGCATACTTAAGATAAACATATTTGTTTCTTATGCTACCAGTATACGCTCTGAAAAACATATCCTATCGGTTATGTAGTTTTATATGTAAATTGTAATAGCCTTATAAACAGAAAAGGTACACATTAAATGATATATGAGATGCGCAATGCCTTTTCAAGAGACATGTATATATTTATTACCATCTTCTTTCATATTGGGAATTTTATTTTAAATGCTCAGCCGCATGGAACAATACTGAAGAATAAACAGTCTGCATTAAACAGGTTTCCCTACTATATGCTAATCAAAGTAAAAGTTGATTTTCATCTTATTGCTGCAGCACTCCCTGCCTGCAAGCATAAACATACATTTTATTAACAATAAAACTTGTCTAATTGTATATTCTAATAAGCATTTTTTAAATTTTTATTACATAAACGAGTAACATTAAAGTTAGCTTTGGGAAGAGTGCTTCTCAAGAAACTAAAGTACATTCTGTAACATTATTTTTCAAATTACTTGTCAGCCTTCTGCAGTATGAGTATTGGGTCAATTCAAGTGAAATCAACATAGGCCTCCCAACAAATCATCTCCATTTCCTTCATACTTTATGGAAATAATGCTTTACCCAAAAACTAGTTTGGCAAGTTTAGGGATGTATATTTATTAGTTTCTGGGATATGGAGGCGTTAAAAAAGGGGGTGTGGCTCTAATTATATTGGGGAAAAAAATGCTAGTTAAAAATAGTGTTCCACAAGTTATTACTTTTAAACTATTAATGCAGGATGCATGAACATTTCAGTGATTATTATTTAACATTTGATGGTTGGAGATGGTGGCACTAACAAAAAGATAGGAAACAGAGCTGGAGGTGGCAGAGTTAAAGATGTGCATTGGGTGTGACGAGGATGGTCAGGAGTATGAATGGGTACACTAGAGGGTCAGCTCAGGTTGGACGATTTAGAGACAAATCCATAGAGGCGAGATTGTGTTGGTTTGGACATGTGCAGAGGAGAGATGCTGGGTATATTGGGAGAAGGATGCTAGTTGAAGCAGTTGCCAGGTAAGAGGAAAAGGAGGAAGACCTAAGAGGAGATATGGATGTGGTGAAAGAGGACTTGTAGGTGTGGTGGATGTGGGAGAGCAAGATTCAGAGGACAGGAAGATATGAAATCAGATGATCCGCTTTGACAACCCCTAATGTGAGCAGTCGAAAGAAAAAGATTCTCTAAATTACGTGGTCCACAGTTGTATATTTGCCAATTTATGGCTTGCTGAAAATTGTATAAAAAGTTTACTTTTGTGATTAAGAGTACATTTGGCCCTCTATATCTTCAAACTAAATCACATCTGTTCTTTCAAATCTTCATAGATATTACTCGTGTTATAGTTCTTCTTGAGCAACTACATTCCTGTCTGAAAGAAATCAAAGTTTTTGATTTATCAGGCATTTAAAAAAAAAAAAATTATATTATATATACAGTGGGGTAAAAAACGTATTTAGTCAGCCACCAATTGTGCAAGTTCTCCCACTTAAAAAGATGAGAGAGGCCTGAAATTTTCATCATAGGTATACCTCAACTATGAGAGACAAAATGAGAAAAAAAAATCCAGAAAATCACATTGTCTGATTTTTGAAGAATTTATTTGCAAATGATGGTGGAAAAAAAGTATTTGGTCAATAACAAAAGTTCATCTCAATACTTTCTTATCTACCCTTTGTTGGCAATGACAGAGGTCAAACGTTTTCTGTAAGTCTTCACAAGGTTTTCACACACTGTTGCTGGTACTTTGGTCCATTCCTCCATGCAGATCTCCTCTAGAGCAGTGATATTTTGGGGCTGTCGCTGGGCAACACGGACTTTAAACTCCCTCCAAAGATTTTCTGTGGGGTTGAGATCTGGAGACTGCCTAGGCCACTCCAGGACCTTGAAATGCTTCTTACGAAGCCACTCATTCATTACCCGGGCATTGTGTTTGGGATCACTGTCATGCTGAACGACCCAGCCACGTTTCACCTTCAATGCCCTTGCTGATGGAAGGAGGTTTTCACTCAAAATCTGACGATACATGGCCCCATTCATTCTTTCCTTTACACGGATCAGTCATCCTGGTCCCTTTGCAGAAAAACAGCCCCAAAGCATGATGTTTCCACCCCCATGCTTTACAGTTGGTATGGTGTTCTTTGGATGCAACTCAGCATTATTTCTCCTCCAAACACGACGAGTACAGTTTTTACCAAAAAGTTCTATTTTGGTTTCATCTGACCATATGACATTCTCCCAATCCTCTTCTGAATCATCCAAAAGCTCTCTAGCAAACTTCAGATGGGCCTGCACATGTACTGTCTTAAGCAGGGGGACACGTCTGGCACTGCAGGATTTGAGTCCCTGGCGGCGTAGTGTGTTACTGATGGTAGCCTTTGTTACTTTGTTCCAGCTCTCTGCAGGTCATTCACTAGGTCCCCCCGTGTGGTTCTGGGATTTTTGCTCACCGTTCTTGTGATCATTTTGACCCCACGGGGTGAGATCTGGTGTGGAGCCCCAGATCAAGGGAGATTATCAGTGGTCTTGTATGTCTTCCATTATCTAATAATTGCTCCCATAGTTGATTTCTTCACACCAAGCTGCTTACCTATTGCAGATTCAGTCTTCCCAGTCTGGTGCAGGTCTACAATTTTGTTTCTGGTGTCCTTTGACAGCTCTTTGGTCTTGGCCATAGTGGAGTTTGGAGTGTGACTGTTTGAGGTTGAGGACAGGTGTCTTTTATATTGATAACGAGTTCAAACAGGTGCCATTAATACAGGTAACGAGTGGAGGACAGAGAAGCCTCTTACAGAAGAAGTTACAGGTCTGTGAGAGCCAGAAATCTTGCTTGTTTGTAGGTGACCAAATACTTATTTTCCACCATAATTTGCAAATAAATTCTTTAAAATCAGACAATGTGGTTTTCTGGATTTTTTTTTCTCATTTTGTGTCTCATAGTTGAGGTATACCTATGATGAAAATTACAGGCCTCTCTCATCTTTTTAAGTGGGAGAACTTGCACAATTGGTGGCTGACTAAATACTTTTTTGCCCCACTGTGTGTGTGTATGTGTATATATATATAAATTGCATTCATAGTCAGTCCCGACCTGAATTGTGTGGGTGGTTTGCCATTCGGCAAACATCCGCCACGGTGACATTATTTTCAGCAAGGGTCCCCCTCTTCCCCACCAAATAGACTAAACAACCAGTAATAATTAGTTGAAAATGTATACAAATATTTTTGATGTCTGGGATAAAGAATAAGGAAACGAGAGAATTATTATTGCTGTGATATTTCTAATACTGTTTAGTAGTAATTAATAAAATTTCTGAAAAGACAACAACATATGTATATTTGTATGCTAGAAATCAAGCACGAGGATGTATTACAGATTAGTGTGCTCTTCCTACACACAAGCTTCTGGCCTTGAATTTATACCACTGACTACACAATCCAGCCTTAAAAAGATGCAAGACGAGACTGCAAAAACATCTAAACTTTTTCCACTGGGATATTTTCAAGTGAAGCAATTATTACTTTTTAACCTGCTCCTAGAGAAAAATGGTTAATGGGTTACAAATATAAATTTTCCTGTTAAATTACACAAGCACTAAAACAAATGATATTTGGTAGGCACCTGGATATGGTGGGCTGAGGCGGTTATTTTACACATTTATGGCAAAAGCATTTTAAGAAACTTTGATGAATGCTGTGACAGATTTTTTTTTAGCTTTTTACAGAACCTCTAGAAATACAAGTATTAAAAAAAAGAAAAAAAAACCCTCTGACTTGGAAAAAGATAACAGTCACAATGGGGCATTATAATAGGTTTTGGCCGTAGGTATGAAGGAGCCCCTGTAGCCTTTTCTTGATACACTTCTGCTTAATAATAATTTGTTGGCTGAAAGTACTCGTTGATGGTGTGTCATAAAGGGAATGTGCACAGTTCGCTTATCATTTTCTCCTCGTTACTACCTCCAACGGGTTTAGAGTGTCCCATAACTGAGCCTGTCTTGATAGTTTGGTGGGCCACTCTTAAAGTGATGCAACCACCCCAGCACACCTAATCGCAGAAAATCGCACTGGCTATCGAAGAGTTATTGAACGCGTAAGGGATGTCATTCATCTCATTAATGATGAAAAGAACGGTCTGCTCTGCCCTTTCCGATATAGATTCTCTGCATTACTAGACAAGTCCAACCTGTCACTGATGTAGATCCCGAAGTAAACTGTAGCAGTATACCAACTTCACATGCACTTCCTGTAGAGCGACTAGGCGTAGAGGCTCTTCTAGTGAAGCGAATGACAATAATAACGATGACAATAATGTCGTTATCGACTGATGCAGAGAGAGATGGATTCCATTAGAATGATTTAATGCACAATTAATCAAAGAAATCTACGTGTATTACCTACGAAGAAACTCGAAGTGTTTTCGAAAATCAGGTTTCTTGGTAAACGTCAGCAGAATTCATTTAATTTTTAGTTATGACACAAGCCTACCTTGAGCTTTGACACTCTCGACAGTTACACCTCAAAAACCTAAAAACTAATTTGCATTAAAATTAAAAGGGCGGATGCAAAATGCAAAGTTAAATACAGGTCGAACACAGTTAAGTTAACATCAGGTATGAACACACACACAAAAATAAATAATATCTATTGGAGGAAAAAAATCTCTAATGTCTATCCAAATCCAAACTTGCATCAAACCAAATAAAATGAAACAGCTCAATCCAACTGTAAGATCATGGGGGCGTACATAAACTTATAAACGGCAAGTTTTTATTTTCCCCCAACAGAAGCGATCACTAGTACGAACAAAAGCAAAAAAATCTCACTTAAAATGCTATCTGGTTCCAAATGCAGGAACTAAATCAGGAAGAATTAATAGAAAAGTCGGTTTATCACACTGAGTATCAGAAACAAAAAAGTGAAATCACAAACAGTGGAAAAAAATAACTTTTGAAATGAAGTTTAGGCTACAAGTAAAATACGTACTAAATTGTATTTGGTAAATTTAACGATGACTTTCAAGCACCTGTCTTACCTGTACGCCTCGAAGACTTCGCCCATACGCCTCACTTCTCTAAGATGCCAGCAATTCCAACTTTACAGCTTAGTATTTTCGAGAATAAAGGTGGCAATTCTCGTGCAGTTCAGTACAAAATAAATTATTAGTTTGACCGTTTAGTTTATTTTCTTCTCAGTTTTTTGTCAAACAAACAAGTTTAAAAAAAAACTTAAATGGAGATGATATATGCTACGTAATCTTTCCATGTCGCCATAATTTTTATATACTACTGAGCATGCGCGCAAGCAATTCATTCTGGGAATTGTAGTTTACCGTTCCCAATAAATCGAATACGTGTATCACATTTGCAATGGCACTTCAAGTCTACTAGTTTAGTTCTGCATTATGCAATTTCTATATTAAAATTACGATAATGCAATTCAGCTATATAACTTCCTATCAAATATTTTTAGCACAGTGGTGCCTGCCTCCTTTGCTTGAAAAAGAGAAAACACTGTATATCATATATAAGTTGACTGTGCATGCTGGTTAGAATTCAGCTTATTTTAATACAAAATGTATTTATTAATAATGAGCAGACAAATGTAAATTGCCAACATTAAAAATGATTAAATATAATAAAATGGGGCTGATGAAGTAAGTATCTTAACGAGATATCTATCAGCTGATCTACACATTGTTTTTTACATTTTTTGATATCAACCTAAAAGAAAATCAAAAAGCAACCTTGTAGCAGACCTTTTGAAGTCTAATAGTTTTACATGCCATGCATGTTGCACAAGGTGTGCATTGTTTCAAATAAATGTGACAAAAAGACAAAAGACATAAACAATCTTATCCTTAACTGCAATTTCAACTGGATTTTGTTTTTTTTTTTACATTACAGGCAAAATTGTCGTGTGTTTATCTGCTAATAAGGATGAATGCTAACTATGAAATGGTGGTGTCTGCCATTTCCAATCTGTTCTGTCAACCAACATGAAAGCTAAAAATAAGATGGGGCAAAATTTAATTAATAAATGAAAATTTGATATTTTATGTCATTGAACAGGCACTTGTCTTTTCTTGTTTCATGTCTAAAACTAGTTTGATGGTTATCTGAACAAAAGTACTTACCTTCTGAAAAATCTTTAAAATGAGAAAGATTACAAGACTTTCACGCTGTAGTATATTATACCAGCTGATATCCCACCTCTTAATTTCCTTATTGTGAAGTTTACAGTCTTTCAACAGCCTTGAGAGGAGTTTTCTCTCTTTTAAGATGTATTTCTCTGGGTGCTTAAGTGTTCTTTGAGGGCATAACACACACATTTAAAATATTCTGGCAACACAGAATTAAAGTAGCAACAGTGTTCATGAATATAGAACGTCTGTATTCTACTTAAAGGAGAGTATATCTGAATTTTACAATACTTGGTGTAACTATATATTTCAGTGACTTCATGGTTCTAACTAGAATTAAGAAATAACAGAAAATGGACAGACTGAATAATGGGAAGACATCAATGACAACTCCATCTTAAGTTATCAGTTACACATTATCACTTTGAAGAAACACGTGAAGCAGCTGAAACCAGAAATATGTAAATACTATCTGTTAAGTATGTATGAAAAGCCATCTCCAACAAGTCCACAGCGGTCCAATGCATTTTTCCCTACTCTAAGTAAGTCTAAATGTCATATCTCACTATTATATAAAAAAATCCTGGGACGGGACGATACTTTTTCAAAGAGATAATTTCAAGTCCTGCGAGACGAAACTTTGTACCAAGAGATTTAACCATGCCCACTGTCCACTCACCTCTCATTCGTGTGAATGCTAGGACAATAATTTTATATGATCTAGATGAAATGTCAATGACTAAGCGAAGAAGAAAGGGCAGCACGTCAAGGAGGCCCAAAAGCGTAGCAGAGAAAAGAATTAAAAAAAAAAAACAATATTCATTCAAGTACAAACACGGAAAATAAGGAAAGTTATAATCAGCCCAGACAGGTCCAAGCGGGGGCGGAAATAAAAGACAAAGAGTAGAAGACAAATTAGAAAGTTGTAAAGAGGTTCAAAAACATTGGTGTGATACATATGCAGAGCAGGTTAGAGATTATGAAAGTACTAAAATTCGAAAGTCTCAAAAAAAACGATAGTAAAGATCACATGGTCACTTACAAATGGAAATGAAATAACGGAACAGCAAAAATAGATTGAATATATGGACATAGGTAATATGATAGAAGTATGCAGATATTGTTTGACTTGAAAGTTTAAGTCGGAGACTTGTAGATTGTCTAATTCGTGTTGCCATTAGAGAAAAGTAGCGTTTCTTCCAAATGATGAGAGGTGTATCCACGAGAAATAAAGGAGTTGCTATTTGGTGAAAGTGAAATCCACAAACACTACAGGCAAAATATCCGAATCTACAATAATCTGTTCGCGTTCACATCATTAATGCTCAAAATGTAGATTTACACGATTCAGGAGAATACTATATGAGAATCTGTGGTCACACAACAATTAAAACTACTACAAGTTTAATTTCAAACAAACCACAAGTCGGTCAAGTTTACATTATGATCACAGAGAAGTGATGCAACATAGAATCGAAAGAGTTAAACGATCGGACATATTAGAAATTCTACAGCCAATAATGGATACAAATTGATACATCCAAAAAGTATCACACTTTACACGAAATTTTTCTGAAAAACATGGACAAAAAAGTTTTCTTGGATTTCTATATGAATCCGAAAGATCACGCTCACATATATAATAAACCAACATGTGACGAATTGTCAGTAATAACAGTTTTGAAAGACGGCGATATCAAAGACAGAATTGATGTTCGTGTTTATCCAAAAGCAAAGCACAATTCGTCACAAGCGGCAGATCTGGGAAATGACTAGCGCGTAGTGCCTGCATGGGGGTTGGCGAGCAAAGCGAGCAGGGGCAGAGCCCCCTAGTCTAACAAAAGTTAAAATGAGGCTAAATTAAAAAAGAGAATGTTATTTCTCATTTATTCTTATATTCTCTCTCTCTCCCTCTGAGCCAAACAGCATAAACAAGCATTAAACATTAGTATGTTGTGCAAAGTTTGACAACATTTCTTTAAAAAGTGCTAGGTCTACATTTCTACTAGCAGATTTTATATACAGGATACTGTATGTAAAGCCTGTCAGTCTTGCTTAGATTTTTTAGTAGAAAAACAAAAATATAGGATAACTGAAAATATCAGTTGTTTTTTTGCAACTGAATATATAACATAACTTGAGGCATACCTTGAGGCAATTTTTGTTGAGAGAGGCAACATATTGAACCATTCTGAAATAAACAAAATTTGAGCTTCATACACTACAGTAGCTTTAATTGCAAATCTGTACTAAGAGTCACCACTTACAGTGCATCCGCAAAGTATTCACAGCGCACCACTTTTTCCACATTTTGTCATGTTACAGCCTTATTCCAAAATGAATTAAATTCATTTTTTTCCCTCAGAGTTCTACACACAATACCCCATAATGACATGGAAAAAAGTTTACTCAAGGTTTTTGCAAATTTATTAAAAATAAAAAAATTGAGAAAGCACATGTACATAAGTATTCACAGCCTTTGCTCAATACTTTGTCGATGCACCTTTGGCAGCAATTACAGCCTCAGTCTTTTTGAATATGATGCCACAAGCTTGGCACACCTATCCTTGGCCAGTTTCGCCCATTCCACTTTGCAGCACCTCTCAAGCTCCATCAGGTTGGATGGGAAGCGTCGGTGCACAGCCATTTTAAGATCTCTCCAGAGATGTTCAATCGGATTCAAGTTTGGGCTCTGGCTGGGCCACTCAAGGACATTCACAGAGTTGTCCTGAAGCCACTCCTTTGATATCTTGGCTGTGTGCTTAGGGTCGTTGTCCTACTGAAAGATAAACCATCACCCCAGTCTGAGGTCGAGCGCGCTCTGGAGCAGGTTTTCAACCAGGATGTCTCTGTACATTGCTGCACTCATCTTTCCCTTTATCCTGACTAGTCTCCCAGTCCCTGCCACTGAAAAACATCCCCACAGCATGATGCTGCCACCACTATGCTTCACTGTAGGGATGGTATTGGCCTGGTGATGAGCGGTGCCTGGTTTCCTCCAAACGTGACGCCTGGCATTCACACCAGAGAGTTCAATCTTTGTCTCATCAGACCAGAGAATTTTCTTTCTCATGGTCTGAGAGTCCTTCAGGTGCCTTTTGGCAAACTCTAGGCGGGCTGCCATGTGCCTTTTACTAAGGAGTGGCTTCCGTCTGGCCACTCTACCATACAGGCCTGATTGGTGGATTGCTGCAGAGATGGTTGTCCTTCTGGAAGGTTCTCCTCTCTCCACAGAGGACCATCGGGTTCTTGGTCACCTCCCTGACTAAGGCCAGTCTCCCCTGATCGCTCAGTTTAGATGGCCAGCCAGCTCTAGGAATAGTCCTGGTGGTTTCGAACTTCTTCCACTTACGGATGATGGAGGCCACTGTGCTCATTGGGACCTTCAAAGCAGCAGATATTTTTCTGTAACCTTCCCCAGATTTGTGCCTCGAGACAATCCTGTCTCGGAGGTCTACAGACAATTCCTTTGACTTCATGCTTGGTTTGTGCTCTGACATGAACTGTCAACTGTGGGACCTTATATAGACAGGGGTGTGTGTGCCTTTCCAAATCATGTCAAATCAACTGACTTTACCACAGGCGGACTCCAATTAAGCTGTAGAAACATCTCAAGGATGATCAGGGGAAGCAGGATGCACCTGAGCTCAATTTTGAGCTTCATGGCAAAGGCTGTGAATACTTATGTACATGTGCTCTCTCAATTTTTTTTATTTTTTATTTAATAAATTTGCAAAAATCTCAAGTAAACTTTTTTCACGTTGTCATTATGGGGTGTTGTGTGTAGAATTCTGATGAAAAAAATGAATTTAATCAATTTTGGAATAAGGCTGTAACATAACAAAATGTGGAAAAAATGATGCGCTGTGAATACTTTCCGGATGCACTGTATATCTGGGGAAAATGGGGTGTATTTTGTACACATAAAAATCTCAATTTTTGCTTATCTTTCACCCCATCAAAAATGACTTTCATTCCTTCATTTGGAACTTTACAAAAAAGGCACTAAATAGTTCTTTTTGTGTGTCTGAAGCAGTCATCAACAGATACAGGCAAGGAGTCCCGCTAGCTGGGGATGTCATTAATATACTAAGACTATTGCCTCAGTTATATTGGTTAACATGAACTTGAACTGTCAGCACTGATAAAAACTCTAGTGATTTGAAAAGGATGATATGACCAGTATATCTGATGATACAAAGATTGGGGAAATCACTAAAGTTAAATAAGTGACCTCAAATTACATGTACTCAGTCTTCTGTATAATTATTAGAATATTGGAACACTAGCCAAAACATAAGCTGACTTGGCATGTACACCAAGGTTTTGAAGGGATCTGGCTACAATTTGTCCATTTTAAACTTCTATGGGATATTAAGATGAAGTAGACAAAACTAAAAAAAAAATATTTATTACTGCAATAAATACACAGATTTGGCTCAAAGGTTTTCAGCAAAATGTCATAACTGCACAAGATGTTTTACAGACTTTGCAAAGCACTATACAGTATGCTACAGTCATTTGTGGATCTATGGAGAACACTCGGAACACAAGTAGTACAGAGTCCAACATATATAAAACTTTTTTGTCTTCAATCACTGTCATAGTCTTCAATAATAAACTCCTCTTCGTCTAGCTCAGCCTGCATCATAGTAGGCTGTGGCTGACTGTCAGGTAAATCAGTTGCAACATTTTCTCCAGACTGAAGTTCTGTAATCTCTTTAGAGGTAGTTTTGTCCCACTTTTCATTAGAAAAAGCAGCACTATCTTCATCACTATCAAGATGTTCTTGTCCTGTATCTTTATCCGTTAGAGTTTCAAGCTTTGGCCTATAAGCAGAAGAAGGGCAAAAGTCAACAAGATAAATTACAAAAAATTCAAAATAAAAAATGCTCAAAATATTAACTAATCATTAAATAATATAAATATGTTCAGTAAAGTAGTTCAAGAATGTTAATAAGCTTTAATGATCTTTCTTTCATTCAAAGACTGTGCTGGAAAGTATGTGCAGCATAGAACTTCATCTTGCTACATCTGACATCTGTAACTGCAGCTAACTACATAAAACAGGATATATTAGTAGCTGCAAAAGACAAGCTTGCAAAAAAAGACATCCGACATTACACATGCTTAAGAATGAGATGCTTGCTTTTTACATGTACTGGCATGGTCTGTCAGGTGACACTAGATAGAGATGGGCTAGGGTGTCCAACGTAGCCCTGACCAGCTTTAAAAGTCAGCAGTGTGAAGGAAAAACAGGAACAAAGAGGACCAGAAGATCCTCCATGCAGTGAGATGTTTGAGCTGCCGCAATGTAACCTTAAGAGAATGAATGCAGATATGCACAAGACATCCAGGTGGTATTGTCACAACCATTTACCTTTTGATTCTGCTTTTGGCACATTCACGTTAAAAACCATAACAACTGAATGAAAGTGTAAATCTGCCCACTGCTTGCCTTGTTCCTCTGTCTTGCTGTCTGAGGTATACAGAATAGGAGCAGGCATCCTCCAACAAAAAAGTGAAGCACAGCAGAAATCAACTCTAGGTAAAGTTAGGCCATAGTTGCAGGGGCAAGTGAATTTTGGCTGCAAACTTGTCTCCTTCCAAGGCAGGTTAATGCAAGGATTAGAAAACAAGAGTTTGGGTGGAGAACATACAATAAGAAGTATGTGTTGTAATAAAAGAATCTGTGCTTGAGGATAGGGTCACCTCAAAATCCTTTCACAAAATCCAATTACAAAATGAAAATTTCTCAAATGTGGAATATATTCCTAATATAGAATACTACAGTGAAAATGTTGCATGCACAATTGAATGAGGAAAAAAATTACACCAAGTACAACATTTTACAACACATAGTGAAGACAGTGTAGAGTAATTAGGCAGGATGCCTTATGAATCAAACATCTTGGGTTGAAATCCTGTGTTTGTTCATTGACTGGCGAGTCTTGACATTTCCTCCGGGTCTTTTAGGAAGCCTTCTTTAAAACTGCCAAAGACGTTCACGAACAGGTCATTGCAGATTCCAAAACTGGACCTATGTGACCGTGTCTTCAAGTATGTGCTTCAGTAGACAGAGTGATGTATTACTCTTATGTGATTGTGTCCAGACCCCATGACACCGAATCTGATTAAATTAGTTCAAGAATGTTGTGTAATGTTACAGACATTTTTGAAATAGAGTATAACACAAAACAACGGCAAAGAAAGTAAAGTCAAATATTCTCTCTTTAGTGTAAATGCAATTGCTATTTTCTTGAAATTGACTGAAAAACAAAGTAGCTCATTTACAAAATTAATTAATCCTGATACACTCATTAATGATATGTGGTAGTTTTCCTTTAAGATGCCCGGTACATCTGTGGTACAGTGGAGGAGGCATGCCCCCAAATATTACTAATTGCAAAATTTTCTCCTGTTAGTAGAGGATGGTAGTGAGCTATTGCAGAATCAAGCATTTTCTGTTCTCTAGATGCAGAGGAGGATAAAGAGGAGCAGTGAGGAAGGTCTACAGGACGGTAGTGAGACCAGCTATGTTATATGGGTGGGAGACGGTGGCACTGACCAAAAAACAGGAGACAGAGCTGAAGGTGGCAGAGTTAAAGATGCTAAGATTTGCACTGGGTGTGAGAAGAATACATAGAATTAGGAATGAGTAAATTTGAGGGTCAGCTGAGGTTGGACGGTTTGGTGACAAAATTAGAGAGACGAGATTGCGCTGGTTTGGACATGTGCAGAGGAGAGATGCTAGGTATACTGGGAAAAAGGATGCCAAGGATAGAACTGCCATGAAAGAAGAAAAGAGGAAGGCCAAAGAGAAGGTTTAAGGACGTGGTGAGCAAGGTTATTACAGTTAACAAAAACTAAAATCAAAACTGAAACTTATTTAAAAAAACACTCATAAACTGAAATAAAATTAACAAAACTGAAATGAAAAACTGAAACTAAAAACTATTAAAGTAGCTGGAAAGACGTAACTGAAATAAAATATACTAAACAATTTTAGTTTTCGTTTTTATATTCTTGCCGTTAGTTTTTAATCCTTATAACTTTTAACTCTAAGATTGAAAGTTATCCACCACGAGCCGCCCGCATATATTCATCCAGTGACGGGTGTTCACACAGCATTTGTGGGTACACAGCAAGCTGAATACGCACGTAAAACCTGTGGAATAGAAAGTGATTTACATGCTGCTTTTCTCTGCATTTGTTGTATCTCAAGATGTAATTCAAACGCCTGAAATCGTAATGTGCTGGTCAACAAAAACTTAATTCACTTGTGATTTTTCTGTCCATACAGTAATGTTTCAGTTTATTTCTCAGGTGCCTGTTTTTTGTTGACAGAATTTCACCTGCCACTTCGCACACGAAGTATAGAGAAAGTATAGCAATCATGAAAAAAATTCAACCTCGACATTTTGATGAATCTTGACGTTTTAGACCTCCCCAAATCCGAAAATACACTTTTCTGGAATTATGTGTGTGTATGTGTATATATAAACACAATATCTCAAAAACGCAAGTAGGTAGATGGATGAAATTTGGCATGTGGTTGTTACACCAGAATTGTAGAGCTATATCAACTGTTGGGCCAAATCCATTAACCGGAAGTGGTACTTTACCTGAACAGATACTCGATTTTTTTTTATTCATACAGCTGCAGAGTCCGATTTATTCAACTTTACTTTTATAATAATTGTTCGATATATTATTAATTTGATTTGATTCGTTGTTAATGGTTCTTTAATGTACATAGTACAATCATTGTCTTGTGGTTTACTCCTCAAATATCCATCCCCATATCTGAGTACACGAGAAAGTCTAGGGGAGACCACTCTCAATTTTTGAAAATAAAACGGCCCTGATCGAGAGACTGACTAGGTTGTCATACAAGATCAGCATATTGTTGCTGGCCAATCACTTTTGCTTTAAAATGTCATTTAACAACGAAGTGATACAAAACTTGTAAAATTCCCGAGTTGGCAATGTCTCCACTGAAGTATAGGTAGAAAGGTGGCGCAGTGGTAGTGCTGCTGCTTTGCAGTAAGGAGACTGTGGAAGATTGTGGGTTCGCTTCCCGGTTCCTCCCTGTGTGGATAGCGCTTTGAGTACTGAGAAAAGCGCTATAGAAATGTAATGAATTATTATTATTATTAAGAGAGTCTGTGAAGTGATGAAAAGCTAAACATACTCATTTGTTTTTGTATTTATTCTATATTTACTAAATTTATGTTTTTAGTTCATATTCACAGCTCAAAATACCCGATGTTGAGAAAATAATCCAGTAGCACAATTATGTTTTAAAATATCTGTCCCCATTTTTTCAATGTTTCTCTCTCTCTCTCAAATCAGATAGCTGAAATATCATTCTTTTTGTTCTTAACATCAGCCATCTCATACATATTTGCATACCAGGGATTTTTTCCTGCCCTGCATCCAAACTTGCTTGGGTAGGCTCCGGGTTCCTGCGATCCTGCACTGGACAAACAGGTTTAGATAATGTATATATTGTCCTTAATCTCAGATGCTGTCTCTGTCATTTTGTGCCTGTCCATACTCTTATTACCTGCTCTTGCTCTGCTCATTAAGGGTTTACTGTTCTTATTGTGGGCTATTCAGTTCTCACTGCCCCTAACCTTGACAATACATGCTTGTTTTTCTGTTTCCCTCAATATAGCTAGGTGGGGTCTGCACACTGATTCAAGCCTAAGAGCCTTGTTCTTCCTTAGCCCCAGTGATTTTCATGGTCACACCTGTCAGAACACAGTAGAATCTATTTTCTTATTTTTTTTATATCCTTTCAGGCCTGTAGGTGCAAAATTCTGTCTATAAATTGTATGTGACTGAGATGGAATCAGAGATCAATATGGCTGATAGAAAATAAAGCCCAGTGTTTGAGATTTTTGAATGGAATATTGAAGGTATTCATTATAAGCATATTGTCGTTGGAGCAGGATATGTTGTGTGATGTAGAAATTTAGAGTAAAAAACCCTCACACCTTAAAATTCACCTAGTTCTCATTATAAATTGGCTCATTCTGGGTAATAAAAGGAAAAGAAAAAGTGCCAACAGTCAGCACAGATTTGTTCAGCACAAATGACACAGAAAATATTTTAAAAATTATGAAATTGTATAAAATTGTTCATATTCAGTACCTGGTTTTGATCATGCTTATTTTTATCAGACAAAAACAAAACCAAATAGTAAAGTGTGTTGTGTAGTGTAGTAAGCTTCCACTAACATTAAACTCATATTATTTCCAAACTCGTTAAGTGTCCGGTTCTGTCTCATTGTGACACAAAAACAGACTGAAATTCTACAGGAAGTACAAGGTTGGGACAGCAGAAGATTGAGGCAAAGTTAGTTTTTCAGATGAATCCTCCTTCTGACTGTTTGGGACATCTGTAAATCGATAGTCTGGACAAGGAAAAGGTAAAGTCTACCATGAGTGCTGTGTCAAGCCAACAGTGAAGCATCCTGAGACAATCCATGTGTGTGGTTGCTTCTCATTCAAGGGAATGGGCCCACTCATAATTCTGCCCAAGAACACTGCCATAAATGAAGAATCGTATCAAAACGTCCTCCAAGGGCAACTTCTCCCAACAATCTAGGCACAATTTGGTGATGATCTGTGTATTTTCCAGCAGGGTGGAGCACCATGTTACAAGGCAAAAGTGATAAAGTGGCTTGGAGAGCATAACATTAAAAGTTTGGACCCATTGACAACTTGTTGTCAATTCTTAAAAAGAGGGTGGACAAGCAGAAGCCCACAAATTATGATCAACTCCAAGCACTTAAAAGGCAGGAATGGATCACAATCAGTCAGGATTTAGACCAGAAGCTGATATCTAGCATACCAGAGCAAACTGCAGAAATTATGAAAGGTCCATACTGTAAATACTGACTCTTTACATGAATTTGATGCATTTGCCAATAAAAGCCTTTGAGAATTATGAAATGTTTATAATTGTTCTTCAGTATACCATAAAAAAAAATCATCTGAAAATGCTGAAGTACATGTGTGTCACTGCCAAAGCTTTTGGTCACTACCATAGTGCTTAATATATGCTGATCAAAACACTCAATCTAGCTCAGCTACACTATACAGTCATGGCAGAAATTATCTGCACCCCTGGAATTTTTCTTGAAAATGCACCATTTCTCCCAGAAAATTGTTGCAATTACAAATGTTTTGGTATACACATGTTTATTTCCTTTATGTGCATTGGAACAACACAAAAAAAACAGAAAAAAAAAGCCAAATCTGACATTTCGCACAAAACTCAAAAACCGGGCTGGACAAAATTATTGGCACCCTCAACTTAATATTTGGTTGCACACGCTTTGGAAAAAGTAACTGAAATCAAGCGCTTACTATAACCATCAACAAGCTTGTTACACCTCTCAACTCTTCTTTTGCAAACTGCTCAAGGTCTCTCAGATTTGAAGGGCGCCTTCTCCCAACAGCAATTCTGAGATCTCTCCATAAGTGTTCAATCGGATTTAGATCCGGACTCATTGCTGGCCACTTCAGAACTCTCCAGCGCTTTGTGTTCAACCATTTCTGGGTGCTTTTAGAGGTATGTTTGGGGTCATTGTCCTGCTGGAACACCCATGACCTCTGACGCAGACCCAGCTTTCTGACACTGGGCCCTACATTGCACCCCAATATCTTTTGGTAGTCTTCAGATTTCATGATGCCTTGCACACAGTCAAGGCATCCAGTGCCAGAGGCAGCTAAACATCCTCAAAACATCTCAGAATCCACCATGTTTGACTGTAGGTACTGTGTTCTTTTCTTCGTAGGCCTCATTCTGTTTTCTGTAAACAGTAGAATGATGAGCTTTACCAAAAAGCTCTACCTTGGTCTCATCTGTCCACAAGACGTTCGCCCAGAAGGATTTTGGCTTCCTCAAGTACATTTTGGCAAACTCCAGTCTGGCTTTATGTTTCTGTGTCAGCAGTGGGGTCCTCCTTGCTCTCCTGCCATAGTGTTTCATTTTGTTCAGATGTTGATGGATAGTTCGAGCTGACACTGTTGCACCCTGAGTCTGCAGAACAGCTTGAATATGTTTTGAAGTTGATTGGGGCTGTTTATCCACCATTAGGACTATCCTTCGTTTTATCAATTTTTCTCTTCTGTCCACGTCCAGGGAGATTAGCTACAGTGCCATGTGTTGTGAACTTCTTGATTATGTTGCGCACAGTGGACAAAGGAACATGAAGATCTTTGGAGATGGACTTGTAGCCTTGAGATTGTTGATATTTTTCCACAATTTTTGTTCTCAAGTCCTCAGACAATTCTCTGCTCTTCTTTCTGTTCCCCATGCTTAGTGTGGCACACTCAGACACACAACAGAAAGGTTGAGTCAACTTTTCTCCATTTTAACTGGCTTCAGGTGTGATTGCTATATTGCCAGCACCTGTTTCTTGCCACAGGTGAGTTCAAACGAGCATCATATGCTTGAAATAAAACGATTTACCCACAATTTTGAAAGGGTGCCAATAATTTTGTCCAGTCCATTTTTGGAGTTCTGTGTGACATGATGTCAGATTTGGCTTTTTTTCTCTGTTTTTTTGTGTTGTTCCAATGCACATAAAGGAAATAAACATGTATATACAAAAACATTTGTAATTGCAATAATTTTCTGGGAGAAATGGTGCATTTTCTGGGAAAATTCCAGGGGTGCCGATAATTTTGGCCATGACTGTATAAATACTTGCCAAGCCCTCTTTTCAACCTCCACTATTTACTGAGTGAAGTGACAGCTTTGCTCATACAAAGTGAACTGTCAGCTGGTATTGTTGGGATTCACTATTAAGAATAATCCTGCATAAATTCTATTAAAAAAATGTTCTTTTCTTTCAGAAAGAGCAAAATCATATCATTTTATATATATATATATTATATATATATATATATATATATATATATATATATATATATACACACACACACACACACACACACACACACACACACACACACACACACACGAGGGACGAACAAAAACTTTCCATACGTTTGTTGGAAATGGTGAAGATGGGAGGAGTAGTAATTGGCCATTAAAAATTTGGGACGACGCTGGGAAAATTGCATCGCAAAGGAAGGTGACTATGAAGAAAAGTGATGTAATTTGTTTTTGAAATTATTAAAAAAAATAAGAGTAAAAAGAAAAGGTGCAGAAACTTTTTGAATGTCCCTTGTTTTGTTACATCTTTTGTGAAAATGTTTGATATTTGGACTTCAGTCTTCACACATTATACACTTCACGTCAACATTTTGTCATTACCATAATATGAAAAAAGTTTCTGTTTTAGTTATGTGTTCAATATTTCTTGCCTCACATTTTTTGTCATCCTACATTTACACAGATCGCTGTAGACATGGAACACACATGAAACAGAAGTATTCCAAATAACGATATATTATTTACCCTATACAATTCCAGACACCTAACACCCAGATAAAGTGACTTCAGGTCTGAGAATTTTGTGACAGACTTTAGCTGCCTATAGGGGATGGGTGAACAGGCTGCCTGCTGCCAGTGCTGATCGACACATTTGCAAAACAAAGGCACTAATGAAGAGTTGCAAGGGAATTTAAGGTGGCCCAGCATTACAAATATTTTCATAGGCATCCGGGATTCTAGGGTTAAAGGGGGACTGAAAATCGTTGTGTGTTTTTATAAAATTTAAAATTGTTATTTTCAAATACTTCTAGAACTGACACCCAACACATACATTTACAGTGTAAGGCACTTCATTAATTTTGGTGAAGTCCTGATGAAAATTAAAAAACTTTGATGAATGATTTTTTTTAAACGGGTGTTCCTCTACGGCTTAGAAAAAGGGATGGAAGATGATCCTTTAAGTGGAGTTGCACCTCTTGAAGAATTCTCTCAGTGTCAACACAGAGGACATACTGTATAACATTACACGCAAGTATTCAAGGGACTTATTTTTTTAATTGAATCTGTACTGATTCATCTGAATTAGACCTACTGTAAATTTGGTAAATGCCTTTTATGTGATTTGTATGTAAATGCTTTGATTTCCAATGTTATTCAGATGTTATTAATGTTCTGCAACTGCACTACGTACATTGTACTGCTAAACACATGCTGAAACCTGTCTCTGTATATACTATAGGTACACAAAAGCAACAAACACCTGAATGGGGTCAACAGCTAAAAAACAAACCTGCAAGATTCAACAGTACATCCCTAGATAAAGTTGTGAAGACATCTGTGAAATAATGCAAGTATACCTGAATAATAAAGCAATAAAATAAAAATGAGGAGTGAGAATAAGCAAGAGCTATTAAAAGAACACCTACAAATAATACTGCATGATTTAGCAAGGATTAATTTTTGGTAAGAAGAAATTAAACTCCAAAGAAAATCCAACAAATTAATGAGCAGTAATACATGTACTGAATCTTACAAACAGCAAAAATGTATATATGGAAATGAAACTCAGATTAACTGGCAAATACCATTAATGACAACAGAATACAGTTTATATTTATAGATGCAACACTAGCCTTTACTGTCTTATAACAAAAGCTTAAAAATAGTTATAAATGCTTTAAATATTTAGAAATTAGTCAAATATTTTAAGCCACTGTCAGAGTCTTAGTTTTATAACCTCATGTATTAATTACCCATACACTAAGGAAAAACTTCTGTTCCCCATAAAATAAACATTTAAAATTTCAACACCTTGTTGACTTGATAATAGAAAATTCAAACATACCTCACAGGATATTTTTTCAGAGGAAGTATTCCAATATCCTGTATAAATGAAATCTGAGCTAAAAAAAAAAAAAAAGGAAACATTGTAACAGCATAGCTAAAGCATAAACACTCTCGAAAGAAAGTTTATGGATCGTTTGGAATGACTTAATTTTCTGTATGAATTGCTCATAAAAATGTGGTCTGATCCTCAGCTAAGTCATAATAAATGTCAAACAAAATCTGTTAAAACTAATAACACACAAACAATAAGTACTTCTTCTTATCAATAATGAATATATTGTTAAAGTATTTACTGTCCAAAAGCTAACTGAAGTATACTAGTCACTCAGATGAAACTGGGCTGCCATACACCAGTCCTGGAGGGCCGTGGCTGCAGGTTTTTGTTCCAACCCAATTGCTTTATAAGAAGCACTTATTGCTCAAGTAACACTTCTGCTTCACTTTAGTTGTCTCACTTGTTAAGATTTTGAACACTTATTGCTTATTTTAGTCTTAAACAGCTGTAGTCTTGGTTTTTAATTGCTCCTTATTAGCAATATGATGCAAATGACAAAAGAAAACAGCATTTCTCCATTTACACCTCATCATGCACTATTGGGTTTAATTAAATACTTGGAAGGAAAGTGATGAGAAAAAAGTGAAGCACTGAGAATAACTTGTCTGTTTTAGACTTCAAATCATTTGGATGATATCCTTAGAAAGGAAAAAAAAAAGCTAGGATATGAGAATGACTTGACATGGCAGAGTTAAAGCACTAGCAAGCCATGAAATTAAATAATTTACAAGGATTGGTGTTTAATTAAGCAACCGGGCTGGAACAAAAACCTGCAACCACTGCGGCCCTCCAGGACTGACTTTTCCCACCCATGCCATACACTATACAAAAAGCAGCACAATGTTTGGTCTGCTCTTTTCCATCAACACCCCATCAACAGAAATATCAGAACACGTTAGAAGCAGACATGAATAATGCTAGAAAAAAAAAAAAACATCTCTAAGGCATTTCTCAAAAAACAGGCATTCATTAATCTAGAGTAACACATTCAATACAAAAGAAAATTCAGTACTGTTGCTAAACTCGCTAGGAGCAGGTGTGAAAACAAAAAACAAACTGCCAAATAAATAAGATGTTAAGACATGTTGACTCTCTTTATCATGAAAATAATCTTACATATTTACAAAAACATTTGCATTACAAAGAATTTTTCTGAACACTGTACATGTGACAATAATGACACTATAAACCTACAGTATAAACTTATTTTAGTGCAACAATATCTGAATTTAAATATTTTTGTTTTCTGAGTTAACAACAAACATTGCTCCAACAAAGGATGCCTTTTTATGTCCTGTTTGATCTTCTTACTGACCTGTTAACTAAAGGCTCTGATTGGATCTGTTAAGAACTTATGTTTAATTTTCTTTAGGGAAAATTAGAATATCAAACACCCTGTATGACGTACAGACCTCTTCACTATGACAATTTCCTCCCCAGCTGAAATACTCACTGGGTTATATAAACATAGCAAGCACAGACATAAAATTCGACCAGAAGAGCAAGGCTTCTTTCCCTCTCCACAATACTATAAGTCTACTGAAGGAAGCAATGCAAGATCCACTGCTGCATAATTCCTTGTTACTGTACATTGCCCCTATTTTGAATGTACCAATACCTTAAGCACTCATTCTCACACCAGCAGCTTCGGCTTGTGAGAGCTGTAGGAACTACAACTTGCTACACCCAGTAGTGTCTGAATATATCATAAAAAGTTTAGGCTTTGCATGTCCTATAGAATTTGATTTATATTATATAATTTATATAGCTTGTGGATGCCCTGGTACATTTATGAAACAATGCTGTGATATGCTGTACTTGTTTGAGACTCACTAAATTAAGTGTAAGTGTGTGTGTAACATGTAACCTGTAGTCCAGGCTACATTCATGCACAATTGTGTACTGACAACTTTCCGATTCACATTATTATAAAAGAGTGTGAATAATGTTTCTGCTAAAGTGCTTTCAGGTTTTTGATAAAAGAAATTTTGTTGATATTTGTGTTCAATTTCAGCCACACAATACAAGGCCTCATTTCATAATGACAATATTCAGTATTGTGAAATTATATCATACATGTATATGATCACAATGCTGTGATCATTGCAGGAGTCAGTGAAGGTTCTGATCAGGGTTCTGAAGAGTCTGAGTGTCTAGGTTTGCGAGTGTCCTGGATCAAAACCAAGATTTAGGTCTTTAATGACCTGTTGGGCACATCCACCAGAAGTGTGTCTGTCTGTTGAGAGAGAGTCAACCTTGTTGAGAGGTTTACTTACTTCAACAGTGACATTCATGTCTCTGGCGACTCTTCCTATGAAGTCAGTAGATGGACTGGGAGAACATGAGGTGTCATGAGGTCATGGGAAAGGGGATTGTGGTGCTCCCAATATTTTTGCAAAAGGACAAAGGTCCAAGGCTTTAGTGTCTTGGTGCTTCCTACTTTGCTATATGGTTGTGAGACACGGACGCTATCCAGTAACCGGAAATGAAGACTGGACTCTTTCAGTACTGCGTCTCTTTGGAGAATCGAGTATCGCTGTTTTGACTTTGTGTGGAACGAGTGGTTGCTCATGAAGTCCCGAATGAGGCACATTACCTGCAATGTGAGGGAGTGTCGGTTATTGTTAAGGACCCAAGCAGGTGGACTGGGCGAAGGGGATGCCTATGTGACATCTGGCTGCAGCAGACAGATGTTAATTTCCAGGTGGTGGGCCTGTACCATGTGTCTGCCCTGGGGGTGGGGGGTTGTCAACCAGAATCCCAAGGTGTTTCATTGTGTGACGGGTGTGGCAACGTGCTGTATGACTAGATGCTCCCCAACTTGACCAGACATATATATTATACAATTATAATTTATACGACACCTGATGAAAGCTGTACAGCTGAAACATTGTCTTTAACCTTTCCTTTTCAGACTGGTAAAAAGACTTTTTCCCTTTTCATATGCATGTGCTTGCTGACACAGACCTACAGTATACTAACTTCATATTTTCTGAAGACATTACTATTTCTACTATTCTACTCAATGCTTTTAAACCACTAGCATAATAAAATAACGATTAGAATGTTCACTGTTGTATTTGAGACATTATGTAGGTCATGACAACAATTATATGAATATTCTACAATAAAGAATTCAAAAAGATTCAATTGCACACCTCAAAAATTAAATGCATTTGACCTTTATTATTACTGCAAAAGACAATAGATAGATAGATACTTTATTAATCAATATTGTTATCTCTTACTAGTTGAGACATTAAAATGAAAAATGTTATCTAATTGAAGATATGGCAACAAAACTGAAACTCACATTTAAAAATTGGTACTGATGACTTGAATACAAATGTTTGCAGTTACTTTCTATGCACAAAATAATAAGTACAGGTAGACCCCAAGTTACAGACATCCGACATACGAACGGGGCCACAGCTGCTCCATCTGTCTGGGGGCCACAACGCAGGCTCCTCAGTAACTGCCGCTCCGTCATCTTCGGCCTGGGGACGCTGCAAGCGGTGGCTGGACGGAAGCTGGAGGTGGGAGGCGATTTCGCTGCTTGTGCAGTACAGTGTCCCTCAGGTGGGTCTGGTTGATGAATGGGGCGGTGGGGGCCGCACCCCATTCATTCTCAGTGGGTGGCTGGGTGTGCGGCAAGCGGTGACCCGGGGTCCATAGTCACCGCTCGTGTGCAGGACAGAGGCTTGATGGGGCGTTTCACTGCCCGCCCACCACACAGCCTTACTTTGTCCCTCGAACGGCTGCCCAGTTCGTTCTTGGTGGGCGGCTGGTGATGCTGCAAGTGGTGACCCGGTTGTGACTTAACAGGGGCCATTAAGGGTGAATGGGGCGGCGGGGGCAGCATTGTAGTATGCCTCGGGTGGCTGCCTGTTGAATGGGGGCAGTGGTGGGTGACTCACTACCTGCCTTTGGCCACACCCTGTTCGTTCTCGGTGAGCGGACGCTGCAGGCAGCATACTGTATGCAAGTGGAGACTACTGTGTGGTGGGCGGGTGGTGAACCGCCCCTCGCAGCACCCATTCATTCTCAATAGTTAGCCTGCTTGTACTGTTACGTACATAGCAGGAAGCTGTCTTTCGTCAGTACACCAGACGTGCTGTCGAGGCGTGCCTTCCTGATGTGATAGCGTGTACAGTGCAGTCCAGATGAGCTCATCTTAACCTTTTGTCTTCACCCTTCAACAATGTCTGTGAAACACAAATCTGATGTACGTGCTGGTGATACAGTAAAGAAGAGAAAAACCATCACCATGGAAAATAAAGTAGAAATAACAAAATGGTCAGAGAGAGATGCAGCTCCATCATTCATTGGCAGAGCACTTGGTTAAAGTCAGTCAACAATAGCATTTATTAAAATAATGTACCTGTTTCGACTTACAAATTCAACTTAAGAACAAACCTACAGTCCCTATCTCGTATGTAACCTGGGGACTGACTGTATTCTTTAAACAATCATGTAGGATCACCCATTCTGCGCCCATTCCTTGAACATCTTATGGATCAGGAAATTCAGATTGCTCATAAAAATATGGTGCTAGTTTTATATACATAAATGAAAAAAAGACTACATTAGCAAAAAACAAACATGCATTTAGTTAAAGCCCTACATTACAAGGTTGTTGTGGTTTGAAATTTTATATATATGTATATAAATATTTTGTATGTCTTTATTTGTAAGTCAGAGAAAGCAAATGTAATATTAGTGCTTTATTCATGAAAACAGTAATTCTGTGACGTTTAAAGAACCCACCCCCCAGTCTTTAGGACTGACTTAAGAATTTTATGGCAGAGCTAGGGGAAGTGCTTAAAACAAGTTTAGCAAGTGATTCCCTGCAAGACAAGAAGGCCACCTAGCTGGAAGGCTACCTAGCTGGCAAGCTTCAATCAACAAAAGGTTTTTGGGGCCATGTGTTAAAATAAGCCAGTAACTTAAAACAAAACAGGTGTACTTTTATTCAAGACTATAACCGAAGAAAAAAGAAAGCAAGTTACAGTAGGCGGTTGATATGACAGCTTGCGTGGTGGAATGCTAAGAACTGCTGATTTCCATTCTGTGCTATATAACTGTTAACATTTGAATCTGATGATTGCATATAGCGCTGTCTTATTCAGTGTGCGCGAGAACATGCAGGTGGCCAGTTGCTGCGTGCTACAACGCACATTTTAAAAAAAGAAAGAGACAAATATATGTGACGTTTTGAAGAAATCATTTTATGACGCGAATAGTACCAATCAGAAAACATCGAAGAAGTAATGCAATATTATTTGAAAACGAACAGCGTCAGATCGGGTGTGAAGTTATACTGGCACTGTTTGAGTCAGATCAGAAGCTGAATAAGCAGAAAAAGCTCCTGTTCTGACTCTAAGTAAAAAAGCATGAATTAATCAACAGAAATAACCGCGATTGACATTTTAAAGATAACGATTTACAGTGCATACCAATTTATAAATTCAATGTCCGTTTGAGGAAAAAAAAAAAAAAAAAACACTTTTTTCAAAGCTGGGAATCGAACTCACGTCTCTGTAGCACGACAGGGCTGTTGTGCCCCAAGTCAGCAAACCGTAGCGTTAAGCCACGGAAGCTGTTGTAGCATCCTTGAACCTTTTGTGAAAATGTTTATTTGATGTTTGGACTTCAGGCTTCACAGATTCTATAGTTTATGCCCACATTTTGTAACATTTATTACTAAAATATGAAAAAGTTTCTGTTTTAGCAATGTGTTTACACAGATTACTGTAGAAACGGAACACGCATGAAATGCATGTATTCCAAATAGCGATCTATTATTTTCATTCTAAAACTCCAGCAGTTCAGTCACTCCCAGATAATCAAACAAGCCATGAGCTGAGAAAACTTAGTGAACGTTCTGCGATGGTGGGGGATGGAATAGCCGGCTGCTCCTCTTAATCGGCACATTTAGAAGACAAAAGAGAGGTGAGAACGGTTTTAAGGTGGGCCGGATCTACGAGTTTTTTCGTAGACTCTGGTAATTCTAGTGTTAAAAGAGTATCCCATTTGGAATTATACAGAATACCTTCTAGCCTGTTTATAACACATTTACTGACCAAACTTGCCATCATGAACACCAGGATTTTAAATGCCACTTTGACTTTGTCCTTATAAGTTTGTACAAGCTCACGTCATTCTGTTTCCTGTAAAAAGCTCCTTTTGAAAATGCATGGATTTAAGAGTACTGAAGAAGAATAAAAATGGTTTTGATGTATCAACTATCAAGAATATCTACAAAAATTAAGTACAGTATACATTTTCCCATTAAAAAAAGTCTTAAAAACACAATACAAAAAGAAAATTACAATTACTATTGGTTGAGAAATTAATTTTCTGCTTACCTTGATTTCTCATTGGGTTGGTCAATAAGGCCAGATAAGGTAAAAGTTGAGTCTGAAGACACGTCGGTGATAAACAGAAATTGACAAAGAGAGATTTTGCAGCAAGACCGTTTTCA
Source organism: Erpetoichthys calabaricus (assembly GCF_900747795.2). Lineage (NCBI taxonomy): Eukaryota > Metazoa > Chordata > Cladistia > Polypteriformes > Polypteridae > Erpetoichthys > Erpetoichthys calabaricus. The sequence continues at coordinate 70,703,169 of NC_041400.2, read as the reverse complement.
CGATACTGAAACAAAAGAATAAAATATATACTATGATTATAATGAAAAATTAGTAATAGCTCTCTTTAAAAGGTATTAACTATAAATATCCATTTTTGATCCCTGCGAAATTTGGACACACAAATGGCTTCTGGGGAGACATTGCTCCGTTTTGGGACATTGGATCTTCTTTTGCTTTTATACTAGTGTTACATCTGAACCAGAGAAGAACTGTGTATTAGGGAGGCAAATGACTATGTTAGTTGAGGATTGTTTAGAATAGGGAATGAGGTGAAAGGGAGTTTAGGAAAGGTCAGGTTTATAACTTATAACTTAACTAAAAGAAATGGACAGTAGTATTAAGATACCAATTTATACCTATTTAGTGAAAAGTTGACTGACTCATTCATTTACTTACTCAATCATTCATCAACAAAACACTATTTCACATTTGATCTGGTCCTCAGCCAGAAAAGGGTGGAGTGCCCTCTCAGGGTTGGGAGCGAGATCCTGCCCCAAGTGGATGAGTTCAAGTATCTCGGGGTCTTGTTCACGAGTGAGGGAAGAATGGAGTGAGAGATCGACAGGCAGATTGGTGAGGCGTCCGCAGTGATGCAGGCTCTGCATCAGTCTGTCGTGGTGAAAAACGAGCGGTGCCGTAAGGCAAAGCTCTCAATTTACCAGTCGATCTACGCTCCTACCCTCACCTATGGTCATGAGCTATGGGTAGTGACCGAAAGAATGAGATCGTGAATACAAGTGGCTGAAATGAGTTTCCTCTGCAGGGTGTCTGGGCTTTCCCTTAAAGATAGGGTGAGAAGCTCAGTCATCCAGGAGGGGCTCAGAGTAGAGCTGCTGCTCCTCCGCATCGAGAGGAGTCAGATGAGGTGGCTCAGGCATCTGATCAGGATGCCTCCTGGACGCCTCCCTGGTGAGGTGTTCTGAGCATGTCTGACGGGGAGGAGGCCCCGGGGAAGACCCAGGACATGCTGGAGGGACTGTGTCTTTTGGCTGGCCTGGGAACACCTCGGAATTCCCCCGGAAGAGCTAGAAGAAGTGGCCGAGGAGAGCGAAGTCTGGGCATCTCTGCTCAAGCTGCTGCCCACGTGACCCAATCTCAGGTAAGCGGAAGAAGATGGATGGATGGATTGTAGTGCTACTAGCGGAGTACAAGAATATTTAATATGTCCTATTCGATATATTTTATGTCCTTCTCCCGGTTACTCCAAATCTAGTCTGCAAGGCAGACATAACAATTTTATTAATGTTAATCTGATTGTACCCTGACAACAGAACGGAAGTCATAACTTCATTTTCTATAATGATACCTATTACTTATACCTTAGACCCAGTCCCAACAGAACTGATGAAAAGGCTCAACAAGTGTTCTGGCAGAATCTATTCTTAACATTATCAATTGTTTATTACTGACAGGCATAGTACCTAATGCAAATGTCAGTTATCAGACTGTTAATGGGGAGAGAAAAAAACACCACGCTACATGCACATATACTTAGCAATTGCATATCTTTTTTCAAATGTACATTTTCTATATAAAATATTTGGACAAACCTGTGTTGTTAACATTGTAATATCCTTGGATGAAGAAAATTCCACAGTAAATTATGATGTTAAATTTAAGAGCACCCTCTGACACCACTGGCCCCTCTATTCCATTACGTAGGCTGGAAAATTATGTTGGGCTCACAGGCACTATGCTTGGTTGGTTTAATTTATATTTATCAAATCAATTTCAGTATGTATAGACAGTATTCCATTACAGTAATCCCTCCTCCATCGCGGGGGTTGCATTCCAGAGCCACCCGCGAAATAAGAAAATCCGCGAAGTAGAAACCATATGTTTATATGGTTATTTTTATATTGTCATGCTTGGGTCACAGATTTGCGCAGAAACACAGGAGGTTGTAGAGAGACAGGAATGTTATTCAAACACTGCAAACAAACATTTGTCTCTTTTTCAAAAGTTTAAACTGTGCTCCATGACAAGACAGAGATGACAGTTCAGTCTCACAATTAAAAGAATGCAAACATATCTTCCTCTTCAAAGGAGCAAACAAATCAATAGGGCTGTTTGATTTTTAAGTATGCGAAGCACCGCGGCACAAAGCTGTTGAAGGCGGCAGCTCACACCCCCTCCGTCAGGAGCAGAGAGAGAGAGAGAGAGAGAGAGACAGATAAAAAAATCAATACGTGCCCTTCGTGCTTTTAAGTATGCGAAGCACCGTGCAGCATGTCACTTCACGAAGCAGCTGCACAGAAGGTAGCCAATGTGAAGATAATCTTTCAGCATTTTTAGACGTGCGAACAGCCCCCCTGCTCAATCCCCCTACGTCAGGATCAGAAAAAGTCAGCGCGAGAGAGAGAGAGAGAGAGAGAGAAAAGTAAGCTGGGTAGCTTCTCAGCCATCTGCCAATAGCGTCCCTTGTATGAAATCAACTGGGCAAACCAACTGAGGAAGCATGTACCAGAAATTAAAAGACCCATTGTCCTCAGAAATCCGCGAACCAGCAAAAAATCCGCGATATATATTTAAATATGCTTACATATAAAATCCGCGATACAGTGAAGCCGCGAAAGGCGAAGCGCGATATAGCGAGGGATCACTGTATATCCAGAAATTAAAATATGGTGTGCCACAGGAATAAGTACTCAGGCCTTTAATATTTTCAAGTTACATGCCTTCATTTCTACAAATTGTAACATTCGTTTTCACTTTATGCAGATGATATATAGCTGTAACTATTTTAGAGCAAATGTTTCAGCAATAGTACCCTTAATCAATTTTTCCAATGAGTTACAGGAGTGGATGGATTGGTAACGATCTGAGTCTAAATACAAAAAAAACAAAAACAAAAACAAAAAAAAAAAAAAAACAAACATTACTTATCTGGAGCGATACAGACTGAAGCAATATTCTGTCACTTTTCAACTCAGTTGGCCTAAATATTTTTACTGTAGTAGTAGTAGTAGTAGTTTATTTATATAGCGCCCTTCACAGACAAAAGGTCACAGAGCGCTGAACAGCAAATACAATACAAATACAACAGTTAAAACAAAACAAACAAAACCAATAAAAACAATAAATAAACAAATGAACTATTGAGCACGGATTAAAACCTTGTTTAAAAAGAAATGTTTTTAGATGTTTTTTAAAAGAATCAACAGACTCAACTCCACACAGACCACAAGGCAGGCTATTCCATAGTCTTGGTGCCATGGACTGAAAGGCACGACCCCCACGGGTTTTTAGCCGAGTGCATGGGACAACAAGATGTCCTGTTGCCCAGATCTTTGAGTCCGGCAAGCTGTATGGCGTTGGAGCAGGCTGGTTAGGTATTCAGGAGCTTCTCCATGCAAAGCTCTGAAAGTAAGTACCAACACTGGGAGCCAGTGCAGTGTGTGCAAAATGGGGGTGATATGATCACTACAGCTAGCACGAGTTAGGAGCCAGGCAGCTGCATTTTGAACTACCTGAAGGCATGAGAGAGTACTTGCTCAAACCTGTAAAGAGAGCATTACAGTAATCAAGCCGTAAGGAAATAACAGAACGAACAAGCATCCCCAATTCTGATTTTGAAACATTTCTTAGTTTTGAGAGATTTCTTAAATGAAAGAAACATGAGCGGCTGACTGACCTTACATATTCATTAAGTGTCAGGGACTGGCCAAAAATAACCCCAAGGTTACGTAGACTTGACTTAACAGGAGAGACTGAAGATAATTTTAAACTGATCTCAGAATGAAGAACAGGAGGAGCAACAATTAGTACCTCAGTTTTTCCTGAATTCAACTGCAGGTAATTACTACTGAGCCAGTCGTTAACCTGAAATAGACAATCAGCCAAAGTGACCAAAGTATTAATTTGGTTAGGCTTAAATGAAAAATAAAGCTGTATATCATCTGCACATAGATGATACAAGATGTCCTTGAAAGAGTTAAGACTCTGTGATAGGGGAAGAATATATAAAGAGAAAAGTATAGGTCTAAGAACCGAGCCCTGTGGCACTCCACATGTCAAAGGAGCAGAGTCAGATGAAAAGCCAGCCACACTGACTAAGAAACTCCTATTTGACAAATAAGAGGAGAACCAGTCCAAAGCAGAACCAGAGACACCTAACAGCTCTAATCTATTAATTAAGATCCAATGGTCCACCGTATCAAAAGCTGTGGTAAGATCTAACAGTACAAGCACAGAGCACCTGCCTGCATCAGCAGCAATTAAAAGATCATGCCGTTTCTGTAGAATGATTCTTTTCAATCTGGTTTTCGTAGGCAACAAAGAACTGCTGATTTTCTAAGAAGGCACAATGTTGCTGTTCAACCACCTTTTCCAAAACTTTGGCAATAAAAGGCAGTTTTGAAATTGGCCTGTAATTACTCAAAACAGAGGGATCAGAATTAGATTTTTTCAACAATGGTTGAATTACAGCATGTTTAAAATACGATGGAACCACACCAGATCTCATGGAGCAATTTATAATATTCAAAAGGCATGAACCTATAAAACGCAAAGATTTTAACATTAATGATATTGGCAACAGGTCAGTAGGACATGATGAAGGTTTCATCCTCCTGAGCAAGTCAGAAAGATCAGAAAGTGAAACATCTGAGAACACAAAAGACTCGGAACATGAGTGAATGAGAGCACTAGGTAAGACAGCTGGAACAATATTAGCCCGAACAACATTAACCTTGCCAATAAAAAAATGTAAGAAAATTATTACAATCACTATCAGAAAAAACCTGAGTAATAGATTGAGATGGAGAAATAATATTGTGAATAGTATCAAAAAGCACTTTGGGATTACGCTCGTGAGTCTGAATAAGATTAGAAAAATAAGATGTTCTAGCATTCCTAACCAAAGAATTAAAAGAAGCAAGTAAATCCTTTAAGTATGAATGATGAACTTCCAGATTAGACAACTTCCTGCCGAAAAGCAGAGCGCCTATGGAACACCTAAGATTATGAATGGAGTCATTCATCCAAGGAACTGAGTGGGTAACAGAACGCTGCCTGATTTTAAGAGGAGCAATCTTATTCAAAATATCAGTACAATGTTCATTAAAACATTGAACTGTTAACTCAACATTATCAATATTACCATCGGCATCAGATGCCACAAACAAATCAACAAACTGATTAATCACTGACTCATTAATGAAACGAGTACGCCTAGAGTTAACACAAGGTGACAACACTAAATTTGAAGACATGTCAAACAAAACACACTTATGATCACTAAAGGATACACTACAAATTGTAACATCATTCAAGCTAACTCCTTAAGAAAAAAACAAATCCAATGTATGCCCCCCACTATGGGCAGGGCCAACAACATGTTGTACAAAATTAAGACAGTCGGTGATACACAGAAATTCCGAAGCCACACTACATGAAAAATCATCCACATGGATGTTAGTCACCAAGCATTATTATTCTATCCAGCTTAATAATGGTGGATACAAAATCTTGAAAATCAGCAAAAAAAGGACTAATAGCACCAGGTGGACGATAAACTAAAATACAATATATTGGGGTTACACGCCCAACTTTAACAATCTGAAACTGAAAAGTCTTATATGAAATGGTAGGAACAGAATGACATAAAAACAACTTCTTAAAAACCATGGCGATCCCACCTCCAAGGCCGGTATGCCGCTGTGTGCTAATGAAAGAGCAGTCCTCGGGGCACAATTCTATCAGATTAGTAAAATCAGAGTTGCGTTGCCAAGTCTCCATCAGGAACATGAAATCCAATTTATTACTAGTAAAAAAAAAAGTCATTCAAAATAAATGACTTATTTGTGATAGAACGTAAATTAATCAATGCTACCTTAGCTGGTAGAGTCATAGAAACAGCAGCCGTCAAATTAGCATTTTCTGGAATACAAGGGATAGCGCGGAGCAGTCCGGAATCACTCCCTCGGCGAACTTGGCGTCTCGGACAGGGAGCGGGAAGCAGCATATCAGGTAATCCCGGCAGAACAGGTCTCAAGCACGTCAGCCTACTCGGATAATCCTCAGATAAAGATGGAAGATCCACATCAGAAACACAGCGCCATAGACGCCAAAACCTCGCATGCACACCTGCCCCTTTTCCATGTTTCCTCCGACGGGACTGCAGGTTGACTCGGGTGCCATTAACCAACAGTGGGGAAAAGCCGCTGAACAACGTAGCATTCACAAATGGCGGAGGAAAAAAAGGCATAGTTGTAATGCTGAGAGAAATTTTCCATTGATCTAATGTTGATCAATGAAATGCGATCGTACACTAACGCGACTGGAAAACCGCGTACGACTAGTGTCACAAAATAAACAAAACACACAAAAACATCCCACAACCGCAAGGAGCAGGGCAAGACAAAGGCAAAGCCTAACAGAGGCGCCATGGAATCAACATGCAACACAGTAAATATTTTTGACACCTGTATATATGTTTTAAAACGGACCTTACAACACTCTCTAAAATCTAGGTTAAGAAAAACTTCTGAATATGGAATGATACGGAGAAATAAACTAATGCATTTATTTCTAGCTAGATTGACTATCGCAAAGCATTATTCACAAGGCATTCTGCATAAAACTTTCACTTAATTTAAAATGCTGCTGCAATAATCATAACCAAAAAAAAGAAAATGCAACCTTAGCATCTCTGTTTGTTAGACATTTCTATAAAAAGGTAAGTAATAATTACAAACTCCTACTAACCCTATTCAATTCTCTTTTTCTTCTTGGTGTCCTGCTCTGGCACCAATGCTGTACTTCCAAGCTTTTCTTCCTGACCATGGAAAGACATCAGTGATACTTGCAGCCATATACTCAACAGATTTGAAGGCCCATCACAGACGTACATTAGTTTGCAAAAATAGTCAATCCCCTCAAAATTCATCATAATTTTCTGCATGACAAAATATTTGTACACATATTTATCCATTCAGTATTTTTAATGTGAGCTCTTATGCTGTAACAATATATTTCCAAAGTCAAATAAATTTTCTGTAGACATTTAGATGAAAAAAAAAACAAAACATAAAAAAACCTCAAAAGTAACTGTTTGCATAAGTATTCAACCCCTATAAATTAAATTCTATGCTGACAACCTTTTTGCTGCAATAATAGCCTCAATTCTTTTTGTGTAAGTAAGTAACAGTTTTGCACATTGTTCAGAAGTGATGCTTCACCATTCTTTTTGGCAGAATTTTGAGAGATCCTCTAGGTTGGTAGGATGGCGCCTCTGGACAGCAGTTTTCATACAGTGCAACAGATTCTAAATAGGATTAAGATCAGGGTTTTGACTTTGGCATTCCAAACCATGCCTTGGGTCATTGTTATGTTGAAAGAGGAGTCTTCTCCCGAGCCGTAGGTTCATAGGAGACTGGAGCAAGCTCTCCTGCAATATTATGCAATATTTGTGTCCAGCCATTGTCCCTTCAACTTTGACAAGATTCCCAGTATCAGCAGATTAAAAGCATCCCCATAGCACAATGTTGCCACCACCATATTTCAGCTGTGTTGCTATGGTATTTCTTGAGGCATGGGCACTGTTAGTTTTAGGCCACACATATATCTTTGACGTTTGGCCAAAAAGTTCTATTCTGGTCTCATCTGACCATAAAATTTTCTTCTACAACTTGCGTCTTTCTCATACTTTGTAGCAAATGCTATATGTGAGGTTATGTGGACCTTTTAAAGGAATGGCGTCTATCTTGCTATCCACTTCTAGAAGCCTGTTTTATGGAGAACTCTTAAAATTGTGGACCCATGCACCTTCAATCCAGTTTCAACCAAAAAGCATTGCAGACTTCTAAGAGTGACAATGGATTTTTAATAGCCTCTCTCACTAGTCAATGTCATGCTCTGATGTTTAGTCTTGTGGGACGGTCTGTCTAAGAGTTTGGGTGCTGTTATGATCCTTCCAAATTCTGTTGATGGATACAACCGTGCTAAATAGGATATTCAAACACTTCGGTATTTGTTGTAGCCATATACTGCCTTGTGCATTTTTATGACTTTGTTTCTCACATCAGCACAATGCTCCTTTCCAGTGATTATCCAATAAAGACTATGACCCTTACAAAGGGTGCTTTTTACAACCAGAGAGATAAAGGTATAAAGGATTCACAAGTAATTATGTTTAATTATGGTCAATTGAAGGTCACTTTTTTGTCATTTGTGATTAATTTGTCATTGTATAAACTAGGGGCATCCAAAGCAGAGAGGTTTAAATACTTATGCAAACAGAATTCTGTTCTTCATTTATTTTCTACATAAAATTGTTTTTTATGATTTTGGCAATGTATTGTTACAGCATAACAGTTTGCGTTAGAATAATGAATGGATTAATGTGTGCACAAACCATTTGTCACCAAAAAAAATTGTGACTTTCAAGGGGATTTAAAACTTTTGCATGTCACTGTATACTTTAGAACACCCAGGAGGGGGTAGGTACCTAGCTGAACAAAGTTTCCAGAACAACAGGTATGACAATGTCTGATTTTGTACTATAACAGACTATGGACCCATCAGAGGTTTGTATTCTCCAGGAATGACGCAGATTACATTTTTTTTTCAATCCTCTGTTGTGAACTGGCAACAATTATGTTAAGGAAGAGATATTGTTAGGAAGAAAAAAGCAGTGTCAAAGTAATTGACGTAAATGGTGCTTGTGTCTTTATGTTTACGCATTATATAATTTGTAAAGTTTAAAATTTCATTTTCCTGTGAACCTGCTACAGCACTTTAAGCCCTCAGAGAACATCACTGTACAAAAATAAACAAAAATAAACTGAATTGCAGTGAATATATACAGTAAACCCTTGGCACACATTTTTCAAAAGTAACAGCAAAAAGTGATTCAGCTGATCCAAGTTAACAAGGTTAGTAAGCTTAGGGTTAGCATTCACCACAGGTAAATTAATCGAAGCAATATTTAAGGACTGACAAGCTGTTTTGGGCTGAATGTCCTATTCTCCTGAAAACTGGTGTAATGTTCTATATATATATATATATATACATACAGTATATAATATACATACATATATATAAATAAATAAATATAAATATATTATATATAAATACATAAATAAATAAATATATATTAAAAAAAATATATATTATATATATATATGGGCGGCACGGTGGCGCAGTGGGCAGCGCTGCTGCCTTGCAGTTGGGAGACCTGGGGACCCGGGTTCGCTTCCCGGGTCCTCCCTGCATGGAGTTTGAATGTTCTCCCCGTGTCTGCGTGGGTTTCCTCCGGGCGCTCCGGTTTCCTCCCACAGTCCAAAGACATGCAGGTTAGGTGGACTGGCGATTCTAAATTGGCCCTAGTGTGTGCTTGGTGTGTGGGTGTGTTTGTGTGTTTCCTGCGGTGGGTTGGCACCCTGCCTGGGATTGGTTCCTGCCTTGTGCCCTGTGTTGGCTGGGATTGGCTCCAGCAGACCCCCGTGACCCTGTGTTCGGATTCAGCGGGTTGGAAAATGGATGGATGGATATATATATATGTTATATACGCTTTACTCTACACTTCTGCCTATAGTTTCTGCTTTAACATTTTAGCTGTCACTACAAAACCAATAAATATACAAAGAAAAACAAACTGGAAAAGCTAAACACTAAACAATATATGTTGTACTTGTGCACACCAATTGTACATACCTTTTTATTTATTATAAGCCACTGTGGTTTATGAAAGGGCTTAAATCCCATTCCGGCATGAATACCGGAAGAGCATCTGGCTTTATTGGAATGAATGATCCCTCTTGTAGATACTGCTGCACTATATTCTGCTAATGTTGAGCGACACTTAAAAAGACAAAAAAGAAAATCATAAATCTGCAAACGAAAAACTAGAAAACATGTATAGTACATTCAGAAAGCATTCATTGTGCTTCATTTTCCACATTTTTTTTTTTACATAACAGCTGAACTGTGAAATGCATTTAAAGAATTTAATTAATAATCTATATATTGTACATCACAATTACAAAGCAAAAAATGTTTTACACTGTAAATGTATTAGAAATAAAAAAAAAAGAAATTTCAGATGTACACAAGTCTTTCAAACCTATTTTCTATACTTTTTAAAGCACTCTAGGCAGTGAATACAGAGTCAAGCCTTCTTACTTATGATTCCACAATTGGCTTTGCTAATCTTCTCCCATTTTTCTCTGCAGAACATCTGAAACTCTGTCAGGTTGGATGGGAAGGATAGATATAATGCTATTTCACAGGCCTCTCTGAACATGATGAATCAGTGCACTGGATAAGCCACTCAAGAACATTCATACACTTGTCCTGAAGTCACTTCTGTGTTGTTCTGACTGCATACTTTTAGTCACAGACATACTGGAACGTTGATATTTGCCCAAACCAGAGGTCCAGAGCACTCTTTATGAGGTTTCTATCAAGAACCTCTAAGTACTTTCATCTGTTCCTCAATCCAGACAAGTTTCCAAGTCCTTGCTGAAAACAACCCCATAGCATGTTGTTGCTACCACAGTGCTTAACCTTAAGGATGGAATTTGTCAGGTGTTGAGTAATGTTCATCCTAACACGCTTGCATGTGTGGGCATACAGAACTTTCTATTCTTCCGCACAAAAGTATTTTTCTATGAGTGTAGGAGGAAAAAAAAAAAAAAAAAAAGAATTTACTCCACTCGCTACCAATGGGTCAACCAAAGGGACCAGCAGACACTAATCCCACACCAGGCCAGGGGGCAGCGGGATGCACTAAATCTCTCTTTTTTCTCTGCAGACAACACACAAGAAACTCTGCCTATATCAGATTATGGTCCCATGACATTACTTCCCTTGAACCACTTTAAAATCCTGCCATCCAACCTAGTTGGACCAGTTCCCTTTTTGGACTCTGACCCGTACACATTGTACTTAAACCTTTTTGTGGCCAGGGAAAGTATACGGGTGGCTGCCCCAAACCTTTGTTGTATGACTGGCTACTTATTTCACTATACACACACACGCCCACTATATTATATATATATATATATATATATATATATATATATATATTATACAGTTAGGTCCATAAATATTTGGACAGAGACAACTTTTTTCTAATTTTGGTTCTGTACATTACCACAATGAATTTTAAATGAAACAACTCAGATGCAGTTGAAGTGCAGACTTTCAGCTTTAATTCAGTGGGGTGAACAAAATGATTGCATAAAAATGTGAGGCAACTAAAGCCTTTTTTTAACACAATCCCTTCATTTCAGGGGCTCAAAAGTAATTGGACAATTGACTTAAAGGCTATTTCATGGGCAGGTGTGGGCAAGTCCGTTGTTATGTCATTATCAATTAAGCAAATAAAAGGCCTGGAGTTGATTTGAGGTGTGGTGCTTGCATGTGGAAGATTTTGCTGTTAACAGACAACATGCGGTCAAAGGAGCTCTCCATGCAGGTGAAAGAAGCCATCCTTAAGCTGCGAAAACAGAAAAAACCCATCCGAGAAATTGATACAATATTACGAGTGGCAAAATCTACAGTTTGGTAAATCCTGAGAAAGAAAGCAAGCACTGGCGAACTCAGCAACGCAAAAAGACCTGGACGTCCACAGAAGACAACAGTGGTGGATGATCGCAGAATCATTTCCAAGGTGAAGAGAAACCCCTTCACAACAGCCAAGCAAGCGAACAAAACTCTCCGGGGGGTAGGCGTATCGATATCCAAGTCTACCATAAAGAGAAGACTGCATGAAAGTAAATACAGAGGGTGCACTGAAAGGTGCAAGCCACTCATAAGCCTCAAGAATAGAAAGGCTAGATTGGACTTTGCTAAAGAGCATCTAAAAAAACCAGCACAGTTCTGGAAAAACATTCTTTGGACAGATGAAACCAAGATCAACCTCTGCCAGAATGATGGCAAGAAAAAAGTATGGAGAAGGCGTGGAACAGCTCATTATCCAAAGCATACCACATCATGTGTAAAACACGGTGGAGGCAGTGTGATGGCTTGGGCGTGCATGGCTGCCAGTGGCACTGGGACACTAGTGTTTATTGATGATGCGACACAGGACAGAAGCAGCCGAATGAATTCTGAGGTGTTCAGAGACATACTGTCTGCTCAAATCCAGCTAAATGCAGTCAAATTGATTGGGTGGCGTTTCATGATACAGATGGATAATGACCCAAAACATATAGCCAAAGCAACACAGGAGTTTACTAAAGCAAAGAAGTAGAAAATTCTTGAATGGCCAAGTCAGTCACCTGATCTTAACTCAATTGAGCATGCATTTCACTTGTTGAAGACTAAACTTCAGACAGAAAGGCCCGCTAACAAACAGCAACTGAAAGCCGCTGCAGTAAAGGCCTGGCAGAGCATTAAAAAGGAGGAAACCCAGCATCTGGTGATGTCCATGAGTTCAAGACTACGGGCTGTCATTGCCAGCAAAGGGTTTTCAACCAAGTATTAGAAATAAACATTTTATTTCCAGTTATTTAAATTTGTCCAATTACTTTTGAGCCCCTGAAATGAAGGGATTGTGTTAAAAAAATGCTTTAGTTTTCTCACAATTTTATGCAATCGTTTTGTTCAACCCACTGAATTAAAGCTGAAAGTCTGCACTTCAACTGCATCTGATTTGTTTCATTTAAAATTCATTGTGGTAATGTACAGAACCAAAATTAGAAAAAAGTTGTCTCTGTCCAAATATTTATGGACCTAACTGTATGTATGTATGTATGTATGTATGTATGTATGTATGTATGTATGTACAGTAATCCCTCCTCCATCGCGGGGGTTGCGTTCCAGAGCCACCCGCGAAATAAGAAAATCCGCGAAGTAGAAACCATATGTTTATATGGTTATTTTTATATTGTCATGCTTGGGTCACAGATTTGCGCAGAAACACAGGAGGTTGTAGAGAGACAGGAACGTTATTCAAACACTGCAAACAAACATTTGTCTCTTTTTCAAAAGTTTAAACTGTGCTCCATGACAAGACAGAGATGACAGTTCTGTCTAACAATTAAAAGAATGCAAACATATCTTCCTCTTCAAAGGAAACAGAGAGGAAAGCAAACAAATCAATAGGGCTGTTTGTTTTTAAGTATGCGAAGCACCGCCGGTACAAAGCTGTTGAAGGCGGCAGCTCACACCCCCTCCGTCAGGAGCAGAGAGAGAGAGAAACAAAGTCAAAAATCAATATGTGCCCTTTGAGCTTTTAAGTATGCGAAGCACCGTGCAGCATACTTAAAAGCTGCACACAAAAGGTAGCAACGTGAAGATAATCTTTCAGCATTTTTAGACGAGCGTCCGTATCGTCTAGGTGTGCGAATAGCCCCCCTGCTCACACCCCCTACGTCAGGATCACAGATAGTCAGCACAAGAGAGAGAGAAAGAAAAGTAAGTTGGGTAGCTTCTCAGCCATCTGCCAATAGCGTCCCTTGTATGAAATCAACTGGGCAAACCAACTGAGGAAGCATGTACCAGAAATTAAAAGACCCATTGTCCTCAGAAATCCGCGAACCAGCAAAAAATCTGCGATATATATTTAAATATGCTTACATATAAAATCCGCGATACAGTGAAGCCGCGAAAGGCGAAGCGCGATATAGCGAGGGATCACTGTATATATATATGGTTGAAATAGTTTACTGTCAAATAATGTAAAGAGTACACGACACGTGTTTCACCCTAATTCTGGGCTCATCAGGCGTACACACTCACTGCACTCTCTCACGGGAATCGAACGTGCCTGAAAGAGGGCACGTGGCGGATGTTAGCCAACTTGCTGACCAACCACAAGCGTTACCTGGTAGGTAACCACCCATACAATCAGATTGTGATTCAGACTACGAATGCCGTGAATGTAATTACCCCGATCTACATGCTGTCAAAATGAACGAACCACACGCCGTGACGCAATTTTAGGGGCTTCGCCTCTAGCGCTGATGTCCGAGGTTCGATTCCCATAAGTGAGTGTGTGCGCCTGATGAGCCCAGAATTAGGGCAAAACACGTGTTGCGTACTCTTTGCATTATTTGACAGTAAACTATTTCAACCATTCTATGATCCGCTTCTCGCAACTGAAAGAGGGCATGTGGCGGATGGTAGCCGACTTGCTGACCAACCACAAGCGTTACCTGGTAGGTAACCACCCATACAATCAGATTGTGATTCAGACTACGAATGCCATATTGAATATATTATATTATATATATAATCTATACATATTAATAAAAGGCAAAGCCCTCACTGACTCACCGACTAACTGACTGACTCATCACTAATTCTCAAACTTCCCGTGTAGGTGGAAGGCTGACATTTGGCAGGCTCATTCCTTACAGCTTACTTACAAAAGTTAGGCAGGTTCCATTTTGAAATTCTACGCGTAATGGTCATAACTGGAACCTGTTTTTTGTCCATATACTCTAATGGAGGAGGCGGAGTCACGTATCGCGTCATCACACCTCCTACGTAATCAAGTGAACTAAAAACAAGGAAGAGATTTACAGCACGAGTCAAACGCGAGAACGAAGGTAAATGACGTTAATTTTTGAGTGTCTTTTAATACTGTGTAAGCATACATATTAAGACATGTGCAATTAAACGTGTGCATTTAAGGGGTGATTTCTCAGGCTTAAAAGCTCGCCTTTTATTAAAAAGGTAAATGCAAACTCTTTTCATTCTGAAGGGCACAAACCACGTTAGATTTCAGCCGTTAAACGCGCAAAAATGTCGGTACACCAGATAAATAAGCACAACATATTATCAGTTGTATTGTATGCTTACAATACATATAGAAATGTGTTAATCGTTAACTAATATTATGGGATGGTGTTTTTCGACTCGCGCCTTGATTTAAACGATTGCATTTCTTGGTGGGTTTGCGTAGCTTATTGTCAATATCTTTACACCTCTTTATAAGACTTAATTTAAAAAGGTTTTCTTTTCTTCTTAATTAAAATTTAAAAGCAATACTTCACCGCTGCGAAGCCCCTCTAGTGCTGACGTCCGAGGTTCGATTACCGTAAGCGAGTGCAGTGACTGTGTACGCCTGATGAGCCAAGAATAAGGGGGAAAGACGTATCGCGTACTCTTTGCATTATTTGACAGTAAACTATTTTCAACCATTCTATGATCTGCTTCTTACAACTGAAGGCACCGTGGCTGATGTTACCTCACTTGCTGGCCAACCATAAGCGTTACCTGGTAGGTAACCAGCCACTCACTTCACTCCCTTACGGGAATCGAACCTCGGACGTCAGCGCTACAGGCGAAGCCCCTAAAATTGCGCCACGGCGTGTGGTTCGTTTATTTGACAACATGTAGATCGGGGTAATTACATTCACGGCATTTGTAGTCTGATTCACAATCGGATTGTATGGGTGGTTACCTACCAGGTAACGCTTATAGTTGGCCAGCAAGTCAGCTGGAAGTGATCACTTGAGTGAAGGCAGCTTCACAAAAAAACAGATCCTTAACAAACTGTTATTAGTATATTTTCCCTCAATTTAAAAAGGTTCTCTTTTCTTCTTAATAAAAATTTTAAAGCGGTACTTCGCCGGTGCGAAGCGCGTGGATTTGACCGACTGACACATACAGACATATTCATGAGTGCAGGTACTTTGGAAAGAAAGCACCGTGTAAACCTAAAGTTTAAATTAAGTTCATAGACCTACAAAAGGTTGCCATTCATTTGAGGCAAGATTGCTTTTCTTCTGTACAACTATACGTTGCATTCTCAAGAGTGTGCTTGCACGGCTTCGGATATAGATATATATATATATATATATATATATATATATATAGATATATATATATGTCTATATATAAATATGTAAGCTTGTAAGTACTCCCTTACTTCTCTTTAAGAAAGGAAGATGTAATGATACTTGATTTAAACGATTCCATGTCTTCCTGGGTTTGCTTAGCTTATTGTCAATATCTTTACACCTTTTTTTAAGACTTATTGACTGAAACGGGCTTTCACGAAAAAAGTTAGGGCTTTGCTACAGGATACACCCTCCATAAGTTAAGCAAGTAAAAATAAAATATATATTTCTGTTTTATTTAAACCTTTTAAGTTCGTATGCATAGCCCCATTTGGCTGTTTTTTTTTTTTTTTTTCTTTCTTCAGTAATATTTAATCTCCTTAAAGAAAAAGAACATATCCATTTTACTTTTTTTGTATCTCTTTAGTAATATTTTAGTGTAAAAGGATAACCAGTATTTAAACCTTTTATGTTACTTTATAAATTTATTTTACACAATGTTGAAAAATTAATAAGAAACCTACATATTTTGGCAGCTGCTGCTTTAATTTTCAATGAAATGAACAAACCTCTCCAAGAGAAAACGTCAATGAAGATCTAAAAATGAGAAACCTTCATTTATAAAAGTTTGCAGCAGATGACTTAACTGAAAATATGTGTATAATACATATTTATCTATTTTACTTATGCCTTTATTCCAGCAACTTGCAACATCTGAGGTACAATTTCTTACATTACTTTTGTTTTTTGCAGCACAGGCACCTGAAATGACTTCCTCAGGGTCACACAGTGGTGTCAGTACCAGGATTTGAACTGACAAGCTCCGGGTTTACTGAAATATTACTGAAGAAAGAAAAAAAGCGAAAACGGGCAAATAGGGCTATGCATACAGATGTCCATCCATCCATTATCCAACCCGCTATATCCAATACAGGAGCCAATAAGTAGATATGTATATACAGTGGTGTGAAAAACTATTTGCCCCCTTCCTGATTTCTTATTCTTTTGCATGTTTGTCACACAAAATGTTTCTGATCATCAAACACATTTAACCATTAGTCAAATATAACACAAGTAAACACAAAATGCAGTTTTTAAATGATGGTTTTTATTATTTAGGGAGAAAAAAAAATCCAAACCTACATGGCCCTGTGTGAAAAAGTAATTGCCCCCTTGTTAAAAAATAACCTAACTGTGGTGTATCACACCTGAGTTCAATTTCCGGAGCCACCCCCAGGCCTGATTACTGCCACACCTGTTTCAATCAAGAAATCACTTAAATAGGAGCTGCCTGACACAGAGAAGTAGACCAAAAGCACCTCAAAAGCTAGACATCATGCCAAGATCCAAAGAAATTCAGGAACAAATGAGAACAGAAGTAATTGAGATCTATCAGTCTGGTAAAGGTTATAAAGCCATTTCTAAAGCTTTGGGACTCCAGCGAACCACAGTGAGAGCCATTATCCACAAATGGCAAAAACATGGAACAGTGGTGAACCTTCCCAGGAGTAGCCGGCCGACCAAAATTACCCCAAGAGCGCAGAGACGACTCATCCGAGAGGTCACAAAAGACCCCAGGACAACGTCTAAAGAACTGCAGGCCTCACTTGCCTCAATTAAGGTCAGTGTTCACGACTCCACCATAAGAAAGAGACTGGGCAAAAACGGCCTGCATGGCAGATTTCCAAGACGCAAACCACTGTTAAGCAAAAAGAACATTAGGGCTCGTCTCAATTTTGCTAAGAAACATCTCAATGATTGCCAAGACTTTTGGAAAATACCTTGTGGACTGATGAGACAAAAGTTGAACTTTTTGGAAGGCAAATGTCCCGTTACATCTGGCGTAAAAGGAACACAGCATTTCAGAAAAAGAACATCATACCAACAGTAAAATATGGTGGTGGTAGTGTGGTGGTAGTGTGATGGTCTGGGGTTGTTTTGCTGCTTCAGGACCTGGAAGGCTTGCTGTGATAGATGGAACCATGAATTCTACTGTCTACCAAAAAATCCTGAAGGAGAATGTCCGGCCATCTGTTCGTCAACTCAAGCTGAAGCGATCTTGGGTGCTGCAACAGGACAATGACCCAAAACACACCAGCAAATCCACCTCTGAATGGCTGAAGAAAAACAAAATGAAGACTTTGGAGTGGCCTAGTCAAAGTCCAATTGAGATGCTATGGCATGACCTTAAAAAGGCGGTTCATGCTAGAAAACCCTCAAATAAAGCTGAATTACAACAATTTTGCAAAGATGAGTGGGCCAAAATTCCTCCAGAGCGCTGTAAAAGACTCATTGCAAGTTATCGCAAACGCTTGATTGCAGTTATTGCTGCTAAGGGGCAATTACTTTTTCACACAGGGCCATGTAGGTTTGGATTTTTTTTTCTCCCTAAATAATGAAAACCACCATTTACAAACTGCATTTTGTGTTTACTTGTGTTATATTTGACTAATGGTTAAATGTGTTTGATGATCAGAAACATTTTGTGTGACAAACATGCAAAAGAATAAGAAATCAGGAAGGGGGCAAACAGTTTTTCACACCACTGTATACAGTATACATATATATGCCAACCACAAGCGTTACCTGGTAGGTAACCACCCATACAATCAGATTGTGACACAGACTACGAATGCCGTGAATGTAATTACCCCGATCTACATGCTGTCAAATAAACGAACCACATGCCGTGGCGCAACGTTAGGGGCATCGCCTCTGGAGCTGACGTCCAAGGTTCGATTCCCGAGAGGGAGTGCAGTGGAGTGTGTACGCCTGATGAGCCCAGAAAGAGGGCGAAACACGTGTCGCGTACTCTTTGCATTTATTTGACAGTAAACTATTTCAACCATTCTATGATCTGCTCCTCACAAACTGAGGGCACCGTGGTGGATGTTAGCAGATTGCTGGCCAACCACAAGCGTTACCTGGTAGGTAACCACCAATCAGATTGTGACACAGACTACGAATGCCGTGAATATATATATGTGAATGTATGTATATATATATATATCTATATATATCTATATATCTATCTATCTATATCTATATCTATATATATATATATATATATGTAGAAATGTAAATTTGTATATGTATATATATGTATATGTGGATGTGTATATGTAGATATTTGTATATGTAGATATGTATATATGTTTATGTATATATATGTTTACATAACCTCTTTAACACACTACTTCTCCGCTGCGAAGCGCGGGTATTTTGCTATATATATATATACTAGCAAAATACCCGCGCTTCGCAGCGGAGAAGTACTGTGTTAAAGAGGTTATGAAAAAGTAAAGGAAAATTTTAAAAATGACATATGTATATATATATATATATATATATATATATATATATATATATATATATATATATATATATATATATATATGACAGCAACACTCATAACAATGACAACACAATTACATTGACAATCATGTTACGTTATTTTTAAAATGTTTCCTTTACTTTTTCATAACCTCTTTAACACAGTACTTCTCCGCTGCGAAGCGCGGGTATTTTGCTAGTATATATATATATATATATATATATATATATATATATATATATATATATATATATATATATAAAAGACAGCAACAGTTATAACAATGACAACACAATTACATTGACAATCATGTTACGTTATTTTTAAAATGTTTCCTTTTTTTTTCATAACCTCTTTAACACACTACTTCTCCGCTGCGAAGCGCGGGTATTTTGCTAGTATATATATATATATATATATATACAGTAATCCCTCGCTACTTCGCGGTTCACTTTTCGCGGATTCACGACTTCGCGGATTTTTAAATACAAGTGATTGCCCGCCTATCGCGGAAGTTATGTTCCAGACCCATCAGCAACAGGAGAAAATCCGTGATATAGAAAGACCATATAAATAAACATTTTTTTAGTTTAAGCCTTAAAATACCCATCCCACATGCTTTAAACACATGTAAACTTATAAAACACACTTTGTTAACACATATGATATGTGGATGTCGGGCTAAGGATATGAGTAACATCTCACTATTATAAAACATTTTAACTTCACGCAAGACAAGACAGTGAGACAGGAAAATTGGTGATGTACACCTAAAAGCCTGATTGTACAGGCTTTTAAATTATTGACACGCAGAGCGACAAGCAGCACAAAGCCAGCACAAAGTCCACTTCTCCTTAGCGTTCATTCAGCTCCCCACCCCCTTGACAATGCGAACTGCGCTTCCGGGGAGGGGGGGTTTGAGCGAAGGTGCGTTCAGCTCTCACACACACACACACACACACACTCCTCGAGCAGAGCGACAAGCAGGCATTTTGGCAGAAGCAGCACAAAGTCCATTTCTGCTCAGCGTGAGTTCAGCTGCCCCCCTTCACAAAGCGAGTGCAGACACATTGACGTCTGATCGCTGCGTGCAGTGTGCAGCGTTGGTCTGCGGTGTTTAAGAATGTAGAAAGTGTTTAAGAGCATAGGAAGTGTTTATAAGAGTGTGGGAAAGGTTAACGAGAGAGTGGGAAAGGTTTATAAGAGTGTGGGAAGGGTTTATAAAGCCTTAAAATATGTATAAATAATAAAATAAATATAGGTCGCTACTTCGCGGATTTCACCTATCGCGGGGGGGCTCTGGAACGTAACCCCCGCGATAGGTGAGGGATTACTGTATATATATATATATATATATATATATATATATATATATATATATATATATATATATATATATATATATATACACACACATATACACACA